>NC_056726.1:570083432-570383432 GCF_019279795.1 Protopterus annectens
AAGGACTCAATCCACTTAGCCAGGAATTTGTAAAGACTGTCAGCTTTCTTGTGGACCTCAGGAACATAGTCAGACCACTTTCTGGTTGTGTCAAACAGCCATAGAGGAAGTGACCCAGAAACTCTATTTTATCCCCAATCTAGTGTACAATTCACAGAGGATGCAATAAACCTTAGTGTTTTTCCAAGGTATGGATCATCTGGGGGGGGGGGTGTAGGGCAGGGTGGCTTTATTGTCATTATCCATCTTGGAGAGAATGACATCCATGTGTTTTTTGAGTGATCAAAGGTACAATTCTGAGGCAAGGTAATTAATTGCAGCACAAATTCCAAAGATAGAGAAGAAGAGATTCAGTCATCAGCAGAATTAATGTGAAGCTAGTTTATAATAAAGTGTCTACAATCAAACGCATTTATATTATTTTATTATTTATACTGTTCTATTATGAAATACTCATAAACAATATCAAGGAAGACAGTATACTGCATTGACAGGAACCCTCTCTATATGTGTATGCAACAAAGCTTCCATCTGCAAAGCTTCTCTCTGTCATATCAGTACAATCAGGTAAAAAGTGCTGGGCAGGTACAGATATTCCTAAATATCCTGACTAGAGATTTTACTTCATGTGATATAATCCCAATCTCTTGTGCCATCATATGCACTCAGTCTTTCTGCCAATGTGCAATTAATTGTTTATTCTCTCACAAGAAAAGCATGCTAGCATGAACAAAGTGCAAGGTGTCCAGTGCTGGCATTAGGCCATACTCCCTCTAGATGGTTTTCCACACCAGCATTTCAAAATCCCCCAATACGTCAACCACTTGTTTGGCATCCAGGCCCTAAACCATGGTCATTGGTGAAGAAAAACCTAGTAACACCCACTCCACTTTGGGTCATTGGATCCTGTTGAGGCCAAGGGCTGGCCCTAGAAGGAGAGTCCTTTCTCTCCACTGACCATGATCTATAGCTGACTGACTAAGGAAAGAACTCTCTAGCATTTGTGTGTTTACATGGTACCAAGGTGAATATGATAGAAAAAGCCATACAGTAGGATGATAGCCATGTGTACTTTGACTTAAATGGCTGGCTTTTTGTGGTTCTCCAGAGTGGGAGCCAGAAAGGACCCTCCTTCAAGCCCCATGTTAGGGTAAAGGACAGGGAAGAGCTCAACATTTTATAAGTTAGTAAAATGACCAGCTGCAAAGAAGACATATCCATGGCTTACCCTCAAGTTCTAGGTTCTTGTGATGGTGCAGTAGATGAAACCTGGATCTGTGTCTGGGATACCCTCATAACATATTTGCTGGTTAAAATTTCAATAAACTAAATAACAGCACATAAATTCCTGTTTTTTAGAGTCTTGGTTGAAGACCTTCTAAGGGAAAACAGGAGCAATTAACTAATCACATAAATTAAAAAGCATCAGTAATGCAATTAAAAGAACAAGTAGTCATAAAGAAAAAGTAAGAATTAAAATCTTAAAGAACAGACATACCACAATGT
Organism: Protopterus annectens; assembly: GCF_019279795.1. Classification (NCBI taxonomy): domain Eukaryota; kingdom Metazoa; phylum Chordata; order Ceratodontiformes; family Protopteridae; genus Protopterus; species Protopterus annectens. The sequence continues at coordinate 570,084,939 of NC_056726.1, forward strand.
AGATGTGCTTTCCAGTCCATATCTACTCAAGCCTGCATTCTGTAGCACTGTTTTTCACCTAATGCAGGAGGCAGAATGTTAAAAAGTTATTTTGTTTTACAAAATTTAATACACTTGTATCATTGGGTCTTAATTTAAACATACTGCCATCTTATTTTATTGAGCGCACTGTGCACAAAATCTGCTTTACTTTTGCATATATGTTAGAAAATTATAATAAAATCATGGTAAAGTTTAAAAAAAGTCACCTTTTTTGTGGATCTTAAATCAGGTAAGTGTCCCTGGTGTGAATTCACTACTCCTTTCCTCTCTAACCTATAGATTATTTTTCAACTTGCACAGAACTGTGAGCAGCTATTCACATGTAAACTTCTGTGATTTTTTTCTATTCATAGGGCATTTTAGAAGGGCAGTAAAATACTTTTTAGGGTATAGTTGTTCTCCCATACGCACATTCACAGTACTGACAGATATCTTAAGGTTCCCCTGATAAATCAGACAAACTAGTAACTGTCACATTTTAAACAGGAGAGCTAGCACCTAGAAGATATACTCTTCTTCTTTCTGACTAATAACATTATTGAACTGATTTGTCCTTTAGTGTACTTTTCTTTTCTTTTCTTTGGGGTGGGTGAGCAACCAGTTCACATCGAAATCCTCATCTCCTCCACTTTGTTTTGCTCTCTCATGACAGCTGTCATAACCAATGTTAAGTCGCATCAACTGACAATCCAAACTAGTAAATAATAGAGAATGATAAGATGCCACTGAGCAAACACGTTATTGAAATTTAGCGCTTTCGTCAGGCATTCGCTACTAGACTTCTTCAGAATTAATATTTCCTGGCCAATTAAATACAAAATGTTCCCATCACATGGTAAAATGGAATCTATACATTGGATAAACCTTTCGCTCTACAGTTTAAAAAAACTTTTATATACACAAAATACTTATTTTAAACCATTCAGTTATATATTAAAAAATAATGAAATTACAAAAAACATAAACTTTGCGTCCATATTTAAACAGCAATAAAATAACTGATGAATTTACAAATCACAAAAATAAAATCCACAAATATATAGACACACACACACACACACACACACACACACACACACACACACACAGACATATATATATATATATATATATATATATATATATATATATATATATATATATATATGGGTCTATATTAGAACATCGAAATTTCAGGTCTTCGAATGTTCTAATATCGACACCTAGTAACCGAAAACCGGTAAGACCGAAAATTTAGAACATCGAATTTTTTCCTAGGGAAAAAATTCACTGTTCCAAAACACATACACACAGCACAAATACACCAAACACACAGCAGTCCACACACATGCACCTAAAATTTTACATCTAAACTTACACTAAACTGTACATACATCACTATCTACCCACTTACCTTAACCCAAACTCTAACCCTGAGGTCCGTCACTGTCGCACACACACCTCACCCGTGCCCTAACCCTAACTCACCTATCCCACCCTAACCCTCACTTTCAAACATTCGCACACTTACCTGACCAGCGCCCTAACCCTAACTCACCTATCCCCACCCTAACCCTCACGTCCACACAATCGCACACTTACCTGAACCCGACCGTAACTTTCCACCGCAAAGCTGAAAATAGTTAAGTGACAATAACGGACAACCAAATTCTTTCCCTAGGAAAGAATTCGGTTATCTAAAAATAAACTGTTTTCAACTTTCGGTTACTAGGTGTCGATATTAGAACATTCGAAGACCTGACACTTCGATGTTCTAATATAGACCCTATATATATATATATATATATATATATATATATATATATATATATATATATATACACACCAATACTGCTAACTGTTCTACTTGGCATATCAACCTACTAATTTATAAAGTTTGTTTCTCTAAATTTCCTTGCCCCATAGTAGATAGACATCATAATAATAATCAAATAATACAGCATAAACTCTTGAATATTATCTAAATCAACATTACTATTAAGACTGCCCCTGTTTTTACTAGGAAAAATGAAACTCAGATTTGAGTTTCAAATAACTTGAGATAGACAGTGTTTCATTCAAGCCATAGTTGTTTGCATTGCACCTTAATTGCCAGAGCAATTCTTTAAATTCCAAAATCACCTCCACTGGCCCACCCCTTGTGTCATCACTTTGAACTTGTTCCAACACAGAAAACTTAAAATGATGTTGTGGGTGCTCTAGAATATGTTTTGCCAGTGAGTTCTTGGAATTACCTTTTCTGATATCATAAAGGTGCTGGTATATACATTTATGCAACAAGTTAATGGTTATACCAATGTAGAATTTTTCACATAGCTGACAAGTTGCAATATAGACCAAACATTTGCTCTGGCAATTAAACTTTTTGTTAAGGTGCGCCTTCCCATAACCTTTTATATGAACACACATCGTCTCCTCAATAAAGGGACATTGTGTACAGTGCCTACATTTTCACATCTGTCCAACTTTTCAGTTAGTATAATTACATTCCAATATATTCTTGATGCATCTATCTCTTTTGTAAATCACTTTAGGTTTATCACTTAATATAGATTTACACCTGTCGTCTGATGTCAGAACTATCCAATTGTTATAGACAATTTGTTTGATATCCAAAAATACACTGTTAAAATTAAGTATCATGGCATCAGTGTAGGGGCTACCCATCATTCCCTGCTGTTTAATCATGTGAGTATCACCCAAAAGGGAACCATTAATGTCACATAAAGTACCTAAAAGTGGGTAAAATTGCCACGTCCTTCTGTTTTTAGTGACCTCATCCAAAATGGGGTCTATAAAATTAATAGGATAGCCTCTTTGAATCAACATGTCCCCAGTTCTCGTATCTCACAAATAAAATTAGTAAACTCAATCACCATCCTGGAAATTCTAACAGGGTGTCCCTTAACCAATGATTTCTTTTGGTATATTGGGTGATAACTATCAAAGTGTAACAGAGTGTTAGAATATGTGGGCTTTCTATGCAATGTTGAAGAAAATCTCTTATTATGTACATCCTTGCTTCTAGTAATATCTAAAAAAATTGATGGACAAGGCGTTACTTTCCATGGTGAAGGTAAGGAAACCACTACTTGTATTGAGAAAGTTGTAAAATTCACCTAGTTGTTCTAATGTCTCATCCTATAACAACAGCAGGTCATCGAGGAACCTACCATAAAATTTACAATGTTTGAATAAACCATGTTTAAAAACATAGTTCAATTCCCATTGAATGAGAACAATATTGGCAAATAAGGGGGCACAAGCTGCCCCCATTGCGACCACCACTTTTTGACTAAATAGTTGATTTTCAAAGAACAGAAAATTGTTTTGTAAAATTAGTTCCATCAATGTTCTATATATCAGTATTCTGGAATGCCCTTGTGTAGTACAGGAATACAAGTATTCATAAAACATATCAAGACCTTTGTCGTGGGGGATGGCAGTAAACAAGTCTTTGATGTCCATGGTAATGAATAACAAATGGTCACCATAGATCTCATTCTGAAATTTTTTGAGACAATCCCATGAATCCCTCAAAACATGTCTATGCTGTTCCAATGTATATTTCAAGTTGTGATCAATAAATTTTACCAAGTTAAAAGTTTTGGATGCTTTTGCATCCACTATGGGTCGAAAAGGGGGGTCATTGATACACTTATGGAGTTTGGGGATGCCAAAGATGGTAGGAGTCCGGGGATATTTCTGCGTTAAAAAGGTGTGTTCACCAATAGAAATCTGGTCATTTAATAATAAATCTTGTAAAGTAATGTCAATATTTCTGTATGATATATTTAATTGATTCTTTGAAACTTCTTCATATGATTCTGTAAATAAATGTGCAAACATTTTTCCGCATATCTATTTTGATGCATAATAATCAACCCCCACACCCTTATTGGGTTTCATAACCCTAATTGACTTATTTGCTATCTCAGATAGTAATTCCATGTCGATATCAGAATGATTGTTACCATCTTCATCGATTTTTACCTGATGTAACTTTCTCATTTGTTCAGTGCATAAACTTTCAAAGACATGTAAAGTAGGGTGTAAAGGGGGGTTGTAAATACTAGTTTTTTTACATATGGGAGTGTTGCTAAGTGGAGTGATGTTCTCAAATTGCATCCTCAAGTTGGGTTTTCTAATAAAAAGTTTCAAATCAAGTAAAGAATACTCAATTCTAGGTCTCCTCTTAGGAACAAAATTGAGCCCCTTTTGTAACAGATCCGCCCAAGCAGGAGTGATATTCAGATCAGTATAGTTAAATATTTTAAAATCCCCGGTCTTGTTCAGTATGATGTGATATGTCTGAACCAACTCTTCATCTACCATCTGTTCACATGTCCCCTCCCCCTCCCCCTGTAATTCTGGCCCCTGTTCGTATGGAAATCCTGAAAACTGCCATTGCCCATCCCCCCTTGATTGTACTGTTGTTGATTTTGATTTTGGAGGCATTCCGACCTCCTCAGTAATACATCTAAAGGAGCCATTTGTTCATTGGTGTCACTATTGTTGTCGTCATCAATCCTTGGCACACACCCCCCCCCCACCACCATTAGTGTCGAAGAGGCTATCCTACTGATTTTATAGACCCCATTTTGGATGAGGTCACTAAAAAAAGAAGGACGGGCAATTTTGCTCACTTTTAGGTACTTTATGTGACATTAATGATTCCCTTTTGGGCAATACTCACATGATTAACCAGCAGGGAATGATGGGTAGCCCCTACACTGATGCCATGAGTGTATTTTTTGATATCAAACAAATTGAATATAACAATTGGATAGTTTTGACATCAGACGGCAGGTGTAAATCTATATTAAGTGAGAAACCTAAAATGATTTACAAAAGAGATAGATGCATCAAGAATATATTGGAATGTAATTATACTAACAGAAAAGCTGGACAGATGCGAAAATGTGGGCACTGTACACAATGTCCCTTTATTGAGGAGACGATGTGTGTTCATATAAAACGTTATGGGAAGGTGAACCTTAACAAAAAGTTTAATTGCCAGAGCAAATGTTTGGTCTATATTGCAACTTGTCAGCTATGTGAAAAGTTCTACATTGGTAAAACCATTAACATATTGTATAAGTGTATATACTAGCAGCTTTATGATATCAGAAAAGGTAATTCCAAGTACGCACTGGCAAAACATATTCTAGAGCACCCACATCATTTTAAGTTTTCTGTGTTGGAACAAGTTCAAAGTGATGACACAAGGGGTGGGCCAATGGAGGTGATTTTGGAATTTAAAGAATTGCTCTGGCAATTAAGTGCAATGCAAACAACAACTATGGCTTGAATGAAACACTGTCTATCTCAAGTTATTTGAAACTCAAATCTGAGTTTCATTTTTCCTAGTAAAAACAGGGGCAGTCTTAGTAGTAATGTTGATTTAGATAACATTCAAGAGTTTACGCTGTATTATTTGATTATTATTATGATGTCTATACTATGGGGCAAGGAAATTTAGAGAAACAAACTTTATAAATTATTAGGTTGATATGCCAAGTAGAACAGTTAGCACTATTGGTATATATATATATATATATATATATATATATATATATATATATATGTGTGTGTGTGTGTCTCTATATATTTGTGGGTTTTATTTTTGTGATTTGTAAATTCATCAATTATTTTATTGCTGTTTAAATATGGAAGCAAAGTTTATTATGTTTTTTGTAATTTCATTATTTTTAATATATAATTGAATGGTTTAAAATAACTATTTTGTCTATATAAAAGTTTCTTTAAACTTAGAGCGAAAGGTTTATCCAATGTATGCATGACATTTTACCATGTGATGGGAACATTTGGTATTTAATTGGCCAGGAAATAGAAGTTTTATCAATCAATTCGGAAGAAGTCTAGTGGCGAATGCCTGACGTAAGAGCTAAATTTCAATAAAGTGCTCAGTGTTAAGTCTAATATGTGTCTTCCAAGTAAACACCTGACACATCTGTACCATGCTTTGTGTGGCAGCAGCAGATGATTCAGAATTACAATATTTGAAAAACCGTTAAGAAATAGTGGAGGAAACATATTGCCATAGAAAGTACTTGTAGCAAACTTTTTTAGTTTTCCAAGGATGTACCAGTCTGAGAAATAACATGAAAGTTCTCTTCCCTCAGACAGAAAGATATCAGACAGTGTTTGAAAAGCATTGAGCACATCATCTACTTCCAGAAAGTCCAAGGCAATTAGATTTTTACAGCTACATGTAACTAAAGACACTTCCCATATGCTGGAGCCAGTCCTAAGAATATTTTATACATGAGGTATAGTGCTAGGACTGCTTCTATTTCTGCCAATCAAAATTCAATGTTTTCAAGCTAGACTTCATGCGCAGCCAGTTAAGTAACATTGTGATGTTCTGGGCTCAATGTTCTGCAGTTAGATGTTTGGAAATGTCAAAGTTCGGATAGGGAGCCAACACATCAACACAGTTCTAGAGTCACACTAGCTATAAATTCAGTACTTCCAGAAATGACACTATGGCACTGGTGGCAATTCCAGTGTCAGTAGCGCTGTTGAACTGAAGGATGTCATGTGTGAGGAGAAGCAACATATGTGAACTTGTATCGCAGAGCACAACGTTGGCAGAAACGAAATTGGAGAAAGTAGGCCGTCTATGAAAATTAGTTCTGCTTTCAGTGTAATATTTTCAACAAGTAGAATGTCTATACTTCCTGTATGTCTTTAAACTGTTTACATTTGCAGTGCTGTGGGACAAAATTTTCTTTTATTTATTTTTATTTATTTTGTTTTTGTTTACCAGTTTTGTCCAACTGGGTTCAGTCAAAAACCTATTTTCGGTGGAGGCCCATGGAGAAAAACTCCAACATATTATAAACATTTCTAAACATGCATTCAGTAATATAGATAAGCAGAGATTAAATAATACACACTAATAATTGCACATACATCTGTTGATTAGATCACATTCATATGAAGGTAGAGGCTGCTATTACAGTGTAAAAGATGATACACATTTGTAGATGTTAAACATTGAGTATTTAAAAAGGTACATTACTGGATTTGTCAGCTGTAGATCATGCAAATAGTGCTTAGAAATTAAAAGAAATTGAGGTAAGAGAAAGAATTAGGTAGCGCAGAAAATGTTGATATTGTTAACAGGTGGTGTGTAAAGCAGGTTTAGAGACAATTATATGCATGACTATAGCAAGGTGTATATTAGAAGTATTGAGGTGGGGATGAGCAGTTTCACAAAATATTGAATATAGGTGGGAGATGCTATTTAAACAATTCAGGCATAGGTGAAGACTGGTTGTGGGGTATAGGTTTTGAAAGAGATAAATGGTCTGACACTATGGTAAGGTGAAGATAATGGTAATATTTATCCTGGAGATATACAGGAATAAATGCATTGATTTGATAAGTCATATTTCAGTTGTGTTTTAAATGAGTTTGCATTCTGAATCTATTTCAGTAGTAGTAGGATGTGGTTCCATAGTTAAGCTACACTATTTCAATATGGAGTCACCTGCAATATTAGATGATTTGGTAATAGTGATTAATGACTTTTTTTCTAGAGCATAAAATTCCACTGAGGGGGTAATCTATTAATTTGTTAAAGGCTGTTGTGGCTTGCTTTGAAATGTAAGCTTTAGCATACAGTTAATTGCCAGAGTTCATTAGTTTTGTCTTATGCAGTGATAAATAACATTACAGGGAGCCATATTCACAAATGCTAATTCAGTACACACCCACTTAAATAATTGTCCCTATAAGAAGATTTACATTTCTGTGCTGCAAAATGTTATTTTTTATTCTAACATATACAATTAGGGACCAGAAAGTTGCCAGACAATAATATTTTTATGTGATGCCAAATAAGATATAACAATGGAAGTTAGCATGCTTGCTCATAACATCTTTTGCTTCTTAAATGCTAACAAAGATCATTAATCAAATGATTTCAGCAATTTCATAGCAGTATACATATTTTAGAAATCTCTTGGCTAGATGCATAAGGAATCAGCACCCTTATATATTTGCATACAATATCCCTTTTGATAGTGAAGGACAGATACTGGATAGTGAAAGACAGATACTGTCAGGTATGTAGAGATCAATATTAATTAATGAATAAAATGTCCAATGAGGTGTTTTGCACAAAGATTCATCAGAAATGCTGCTACCTCAGTGTGCAAGTTTTGCTGTTCTGTGATGTCATTCTATCAAATCAGTGCTGAGATAACCTTTCAGTGAAGTCAGTCTTTTTAAATAAATACATTGAGACAAAAAGCAAAAGATGGAAGGGATTGGTCTTAGTGGTGTTTGCATTAAAATCCTTGAATTAAAACCACTGATGCAGTGCATGATATGCAAAAAGGCCTTAGGTCTAAGAATGAGCAAAACCATGCAGTACTGAAATGAGATGTGTGAATCAGGCAGTGACATAACCAGTTTCTGCCTAGCCTTCCTCTTTGGATTTCAGTATTTGGAATACAACTCCTTGCAAACAGTGCTGTTACCCACTAAGGCTTGAGAAATCTACAATGTTTGTCAAAATACAAGCATAAGACTCACTGGCATATGCAGCCCTTGTCAATGACTGCAAAGTGCACCCCTTTAAGTTGTTCCCCATAGCACCAAAGTTTAGTAATGTAGAAGTAAGTTCCCATATTTAATGTCCTAGAGAAAAATGACACTTGAAATGTTCTTGTTAAAATACTACTGTGGCTGTCACTCAACCTCTAACACAATCATATGGTTAAGAGTGTCTAGGAAGGGACAGAAATGAAGGATGTTTTTTTTTCTGAAACTGTTTGCAGATGTTGCACAACTTCCTTTGTCGGTTATAATGTGGTTTAGGCATGTGCTGGTGACTCACTGCTTTTCTTAAAACCACAAAATGCAGCACACCAAGAGCCGCTCCTCTGAAAGCAGAAGAGTAACATAATGTCTTCTTGCCCCCCCACCCCCAAAAGGGATTCCCCCTGTTTTGCCATCAGGTGCCCAGTGAGTATCAGTTTTATTTTTTTGCTGAGATGATTAGGTAACAATGGGATGTAATGCCTTAAACTGGCAGGGAAGAGACTTTGAGAAAGCTATTACAGTCACAACAAACACAAGAGCAGCTTGAATAATTTAACAATGTTACAGCACTAACGTATAAAAATAGTTGCAATGGGTATCAAGATCAAGTCTCCATTCTCAATAGAAACTGCAGACTGGAACATTCTGTGACTGTGTATGCGTGCATGTGTGTCTCTGTCTGTGTGCATGCATGTGTGAATTTGTGTGTGTACGTGTGGGTGTCCAGGCGTATGTGTATGTTTATGTCTACATCTGTGCATGTGTGTGTGTGTGTGTGTGTGTGTGTGTGTGTGTGTGTGTGTGTGTGTGTGTGTGTGTGTGTGTGTGTATGTGTGCGTGTGTCTACATGTTTGTGTGCATGTGATGGCAGAAAGAGAGAGAGACAAAGGTGAGAACAAAGAGTACAAAACAGCTTAGTTATGCAGAAACCATTGGATAAGCAACACTGAAAGCCTAATGCCCTTAGCTAAACATTGGTACTCTTGTACACTTCTGGCCAGTATAATACTTTGATGTTTCGCTTATTTTCTCTTTTGGTCCTCAGGGTGTTTTGTTTGTCAGATGAGCCTTACATCATCTCTATCAGTAATGCAAAAACTACAGATCTTAATAAGTATGAGGGAAATAACGTTGAAATGTATATATAAAGAATATGTGGGTGTCTTGATATTTGCCATATGATTAGGGAACAACTTTCATAATGAGTGGTAAGGTATCTTTTTGATATTTATTTCTGAACTCTGAATACAGTAAATGATAGCAAATCCAACATGTGGTAGAACACAATATATCACATTTTTCATAGATACTTAACCATCTAACTAGTAAGTCATGTTCTGAAATGAAAAAGTTAGTCCTTGCAACAACATCACAGAAATATAGATGATGCAAAAAAGGAGTGCCAGTCTGTCTGCACTGTCCTTCCCCTTGCAGTGCAGTATCTACACAGATACTTATGCCCGGGCTTTTCCTTCTTTTTATGGTTATAATGCCTTTGTACTGGTTGCACATACACATATTTAAATGTCCACTCTACTTCTGATAATAGTCTGTGATGTGCATCTCCTACCATTATCAGGAATTGCATTTTTTACAGTATCATTTTCCTTCCTTTGCCAGTATCACATTGCATTGCTTTAATCCTGAGAACATGTTAGATAACCACTGGGTTATTTTTGCAGTCTTGCTTATCAAAATGCTTCAGTACTTCTTTCACATGTGCTACCCCGTTTTAATGTGTGTGTGTGTGTGTGTGTGTGTGTGTGTGTATGTGTGTGTGTGTGTGTGTGTGTGTGTGTGTGTGTGTGTGTGTGTGTGTGTGTGTGTGTGTGTGTGTGTGTCTCTGTGTTTTCAAGTGTGCACATATGTGTTGTGTGTGAGAGTGCATCTATGTGCTCACACACACTTGTGTATGTGTGTGTGTGTGTGTGTGTGTGTGTGTGTGTGTGTGTGTGTGTGTGTGTGTGTGTGAGTGTGTGTACATGTATGTGTGTGTGCATTACAGTGAAACGTGTCTCTTTTTTATAACTTGTTTAGTATATGTCTATGAATGGAACCTCAAAATGGTTGTCAAGGGCAAGGTTCATATTTTGTTTACCACTCTTAACTGTCCTTACAGAAATGAAACTTGGGACAGATAATAATATTAACAGAAACTTCTGAAGAAAAACTACTAACTCTTCTAGAATACCTTTCGCATGATGTAGAAAGCCACAGAATTGATAAAGACAGACTTGCAGATGCATTAATAAGACATTGAAACATATACACTACTTAAGTGGGAGCAAACATTATGTATTGTCTTGTGCAAGACTAAAACCTCCCTAAACAATCTTTTATCCTCTCAGCACAAACACTGCAAGTGACCATGTTGTGATAAAATCAAATGCCATAAAGGCATGGAGACACACCTAAACAACACAGAAGTGGACGTAATGAGACTGGATGACTTCAGTGCCACCACAAACCCATTGAGAGTATACTCTGGCATCCCTCAGAGCTTATAAGAATGATCACAGAAAATAAAGGAAAGGCATCTCTGGGCAATGTACATTTTTCTGCAAAGATGCATCTGAAACTTTTGCAATTGGATCTACAGCTCTTTGTGTCAAGTATTCAGTCAGTTGTGGACTTATTAATGAATAACAGAAGAGGTCAAGCTTACCTCCGTGTAGGTGTGTGTGTGTGTGTTTGTGTGCATGCTTGTGTGTCTATGACTGTGTAAGCACTGGCTCTTTCTGTATATCTGTATATGCAGAGCTGTATATCAGTGCATGTATATATATATATGCATATACATATAGACATATATATATATATATATATATATATATATATATATATATATATATATATATATATATATATATATATATATAGATAGATAGATAGATAGATACAGATATAGATATGACTGGGGATTCAATAAACTCTGTTTACGTGTTAGCACGATGAGCATATGCATGCATCCATAGTGCCTTTTTTAGGCAAGGCTCAAAAGACAAACCCACCTCCATAGGTATCACAAGGGATAAGAAACTAAGAGTAATGCTACTCAACGCCAGAAGTCGAAACCTCAAGATGCACACACTCAAAACTCTCCTTAGCATGGAGAACATCGATATCTGTGCAGTAACAGAAACCTGGTTCAGGGCTCCCGAGAGCACCCCAGCACTACCAGGTTATACCTCATACCATGCTTTTCGGCCCCAAAACTTGGACCGAACCACAAAAGGAGGGGGAGTATCGATATTCATCAAAGATACCCACACCTCCAGGTTGGTGGCAAAGCACGAAGCATCAGAGACTATCCATGTGCAACTAACAGTGGGTAAAACTGCCTTCCAGTTTATAGCCTGCTACAGACCACCCTCCCAAACCCAGGAACCCCACTCGGCCTTCCTGAGAACACTGGAAAATATGAAGGTCTCTCCAAACACCATTATATTGGGCGACTTTAACTACCCAAACATAGACTGGGAGCATTACTCTAGCTCCAACACCCTAGCCCAAAGGTTCCTAGAATTTATAAACTCAAATGCTATGGAACAACTTGTTACCACTCCCACAAGACATCTCAGATGCTCAGGTAAGAGCCGCCCTCTCCAAAGCAAAAAACACAGCATCAATGGGACCAGATGGTGTCCCGGCCGGCATCCTACATGAACTCCAAGAAGAGCTAAACCCAAACATAAAACTACTGTTCAATCTCAGCCTTACAACAGGATATGTGCCCAAAGAGTGGCGTACAGCAACAGTGGTCCCTCTCCATAAAGGTGGTGCCTCAACAGATCCTGGAAACTATCGCCCCATAAGCCTGACTAGCTTGGTCTGCAAAGCTATGGAAAGGATTATCATGGACCTCATAAATAAAGATATTGGGGACCTACAAACACTGGATCCTACCCAGTTCAGCTTTGTTAAGGGCAGATCCTGCCTCTTAAACCTGGTTGATTTCTTTGAAACAGTCACCAAGGCCATTGACGAGGGGAAGGTGGTCCACACAGCCTACCTGGACCTCGCAAAAGCCTTCGATACAATACCCCACTTGGGCATTATAGATAAGCTCACCAGCTTAAATATAAACCCCTATGTCACTAGATGGATTGCAAACTGGCTCAAGGACAGAACCCACATGGTTAGAATTGCTGGAGCCATGTCAGACTCCAAACCAGTTACAAGTGGTGTCCCACAAGGCTCAGTCCTGGGACCTCTCTTGTTCGGTATATATTTCTTGGAGGTACAGGCCAACACGGAAGGACTGTGGCTGACCAAGTTCGAAGATGACTGCAAACTGGGCACCATAATCGACTCTCCAGTCGACACAAGCATCCTCCAAAAGGGCCTCATAGAAACAGACAACTGGTGCCAGAGCCATGGCTTCAAGCTAAATGGCAAAAAGTGTATAGTCATCCCCTTTGGCAAAAACAAAGTGCCCACAAATTACCACATAGGTGGTAATCCATTAAGTACAGAAGAAGTAATTAGGGACCTGGGGACCCAAGTTGATAGCAATCTCTCATTTGACAACCACGTTGCCAAAGTGGTTAGAAAAACATTTTATATAGCCCACCTAATCATGAAGGGATTCACATCTAGATCAGGGGAGGTCATCGTGCCTCTTTACTCATCCCTCATCAGGCCCATAACTGAGTACAATGCCCCTTTTGGGATGTACCTTACCAGACACCTGCAACAACTGGAAAGACCCCAAAAGTACCTCACCAAGAGGATCAAAGGGCTCAAACAGATGCCATATGCTGCCCGGTTAAAGAAACTCCAGCTCTACTCAGTGGCATACCGCCTGTTCAGAGGCAATCTGTGCCTGACGTATAAAGCCATGTCCAACCCGGAATTAATGGACATGCTGCACCTCAGAAAATCCAAATCCCATCGAGCTACGCTCAAGAGACTTGAACCTCAGCACTGAAATAAATAGGACATGCTGGAGAGACAGATTCATAACCCAGAGGCTCCCTTCACTCTGAAATAAAATCCCAGTCCAGGTTAGGCAGAGTACCTCATTGACTCTCTTCAAGAGGAATCTTGATGAGTGGATGGGAGATCGTAGGTTTACCCCGGGTATCACTTCTGTGTCACTGTTAGACAGAGGCACAGTATACTAACCTCGAAAAAGGGCATAGCAAAATAAATTTAAAATGGGTGGCGAAAGCCAAACACATTCTGGCTAGGCTTATAAATGCCCTAGGGCAGATAGCCTAGTATGAACCTATGAACCTATGAACCTATGCTGCATACTGTGCTTACATTAATACAAGCAAGGTTTTCTTGCCAGCAACAGTGTTGCCTGCCAGGAAATCATGTAGAGCAGCATGAATGCATATAGAGCATGCAGACGAGTTTACCTACGGCCAAACTAGTCCTGCGAAATTGCACAGACAGCTGCAATGATCATCAGAGCTGAAATTAATGCAATAACTGCAGTAGTAACACATTATAGAAAAGTGTACTCAGTGCAATGTACATTACCACATGTTTTTGACATATTGAAATAAAAGATTTGTGGTGATCATCAAGGGAACATAGAATACAGTATAAATACACTAGTCTGGGGAAGCACTGAAAAGGACTACAGACATGAATGGTAGTTATGAAGAAAGATGAAGAGAACATGTGAAACATGGTAATGTACACCAGATAAGGGCATGTCAATGTACGTACACTCCAAAGACAAGACAGTAGCATAAAATTAACCACATATCACAGTATGTACTGATGGTTACACCTCCTGCATGAGTATATTTATATCATCATACATTATAGTATATTATGTGACTGTCACACAAGGTTATATATAAATGGAGATGAATGGTTGTGATATAAACATCCTAACATGATCACTGGAGAGGACATTTAGCAAAGACAACAGGGGTATGTGCACAGTGTGAAGGTGTGTAAAATTACTTGCTCGAATATGACTGAAATGTCAGCATAGCTCTCAACCAATCAGAGACACATAACAACAGGCTCATAGACAACATTAGACAGAAACAGACACAACTATGGATAATTTTAAAATAATACTACCATTAATCTGTGACACTGGCATAAAATATGTGATTTTAAGTTATTATACATGTTCTGCAGGAGCACACCTGTACAGCTGTAATGATTTGTCAGTAATCTATAAGGGGAATTCAATACACCTTCCTCAAAAATTACCACTTTTTGGAGGTTATTAGAGGAACAGTTTTATACTTGTAGTTTAAATTAGGGACAATTCTACCCAGTTGAAAGGTTTGTATGACACATAAGCCTCAATCCACACCTTCAAAAAAGTAACCCATGTCATCAGTGTTATCACTGAGCTGTGTATCTACTGGGTGCATCACAGGAAGATGCATCACACATGCCGCTTGTAGAACAACTTGAAAGGAAGTCTGCGCTGTCAACTCCTAATGGTTTTGCATCACAAAGAATACCTATGTATGGCTGACAAGATGTGTGAGACCTCACTGTGCCAAAAGTAATACATTTGAGTAAAGCATCCCTGGATGACAAAGGTGTTGGCCATATGGATAACAGCACTTAGAAACAACACACTGTTATCAGTAGATTCTCTACACACACACACACACACACACACACACACACACACACACACACACACACACACACAGCTGTGCATTGCATGCATCTGCCACAGCAACTAATGCTGCCTGCAGCATCTGCAATTGATGTGTGAATTAAGAAGTGATCCATTATAATAAATGTTATGACACTATATGAGACTGATTGCAATGCATCAGTTATGCCCATGTGCACAGAACCTCCAGCCCTGCAAAGTCTAGCTTCAATGAGTGAGGAAGCTATCACTGTGATATTGTTCACATAACAAGCAATACATGAAGCACACTTGCATGCATATGTGTTAATGCAAACTGTCAATTGATAATACTGATGCTGTATTCTCGCACTATAGCTGTACCTAGGATACAATTGGACTTTGTAGGCTTGTAGATGCATAGGAGAGTACTAGGCTAAAGTGCCAGGATTCCATAAAACCCTAGCCATATTTAACATGAGTTACACAATTTTCAATAGCTATGTGAACAATGTTCACATACGTATGTGCCTATGCTATGTTATCTAATACGAAATGCCTCTATCCATGAGGGACATGGGTGCAACAACAAAAGTACAATTATGATTAACCATTCATTGCTCTAGGTTGTACTTGAAGAGGGTTACAAAAGGCCTTTGCTTTACATGAATGGGAAGCATTTTCCAGAGAAAGGGTAGTGTCTAAGAGATGTATCTATCTCTCCAACATGATTTATTATGTCAGAGGCTAGGTTAACATTTATGGAACTAGTGACCCTTGTGCAATTTGCATTAACAATGAGAAACATTTCCATCAGGGCCAGAGTAGAGTGTGCCCTGTAGGCCAGACACAGATCATCCCTTAGTAGTCTGTTGGAGATATAATACAGTGATAGGGCTTTCAATCTTTCTGTATATGATTTGTTGTTTACACTGTGTATCCTCCTTGTGCAAAAAGTCTGGGGTTACTGTAGCTGTTGAGGATGTGTTGTGAGGTACCTGCAAAAGGTTGCATTATGCTCAATTACTGGTGTGATGAGGGCCAAGTACAATGCAATTCTAATGATGTGGATGACCTGCCCATACTTATGAGCTGAGCCACATGCAAGGGAGTTTTCACAACTGTGGACAAATGGTAATCAAAGTTCTGATTACTATCTAACTGAGTACCCAGATCACATATCACTAGGTGTATCCATAGGGGTGTGCTGTCTATATTGTAATTAGCATGGGTATTTGCTTTTCAAAATAGAATGATTATGCTTTTGTGTTCATTTAGTGTTTTTCCATGGCTCTGGCACAAATAATTTTTGTGTATTAATACTTTCTGCAGTATATGGATTCAGTGATTGTCCATAATCTGCAGTCATCCACAAAGATGGTAAGAAAAGGCTGTCTAAGTTTGACTTGATTTCTGATAAATACTGAACAGAAAAGGGCCTAGTACAGAGCCCTGTGTTATGGCCCTTGTCACTGGCCTCTTGCTAGAGATGAATTCACACACTTCAACAGTACATGTCCTGTCAGTGATCGGTTTGGCTACCTACCTGGTGGTTGTTTATGTGTTTATGCCCTGTTGAGACAGTTTCTCTGTAATACCTGAATGTGAACTTGTGTCAAATGCCTCGACAGGTCTAGTTAGGTGGGATGTACAGTCTAACCCTCATCCATGCCCTTGGTAACCTTCTTGAAGAAGTCAGACATGTTTAACAGGGTAAATACATCCTTAAATCAAAAACAGGTTGGGTACACAATCGAATGATTACCTGTATCCTTTTTGATAAGTTCCATGATGATTCCTTTGATTGCCTTTCAGATGAGGCTGGTCAAGCTTATGAGTCTATAATTCCCTGGGTCAGGTGATGGTCCCTCCTTGTTCAGATGGATGACTGTTGCTGTATGCACCTTTCTGCTAGAAAATAGCCTGTCTGGAGGCTGTGGTTGAGTAGGGATCCAACTTTGTCTGCTGGGGCAGGTTTATGTTATTGAAAAGGAAACCTGGGATGTTGTCAGGGCCCATTGAGTCCATGTTATTAGCCTAAAAAGGTGCACAGCTGAGCTGCTCTCTTGAGAAAATAAGCTGAGTAATGTTTGCATGTATATTTTGGGTGATAGCCAATGTGAACAGGGGGTGAAGTTTGATCCAAATCTGTCAGCTAACATATTGTCTATTTCTTACAGTTGAGTCCACAAACAGCTCTGCACTTAGTTGTGCATTCCTCTTAACATTTCACACTTATTTAAAAAATGATTTGTGACAAAACCTACAAATACAAACTTGGGTATGCATCACATGCCACACAGTGGACGTGTTCACACATCACACAACTGAACTCTACCTCTGTCACATCATTACATCAATTGCACAACATATGCATAATTGTTTTTCACTGGAAAGCTGTCTGTGAGTGCCCTGATATCATGCATGGATATATTACAAATGAGTTGGATCTGGCTCATGCTGTCATGCAGAGCAATTACTGACACAAATGCTGTCAGTCACACAATACTGCTGGGGACCACCTCAATAATCCATGTGAATAGCAACACAATTGTGCATGCAATTAAATCACCAAAGTTGCAATTGAATCTGAAGTGTTTATATGTTTGTGTGTGTGTGTGTGTGTGTGTGTGTGTGTGTTTGTGTGTGTGTGTGTATATATATATATATATATATATATATATATATATATATATATATATATATATATATATTTTATATATATAATATATATATATATATATATATATATATATATATATATATATATATATATATATATAGGTTCATAGGTTCATAGGTAGGTACTAGGCTATTGGCCCTAGGGCCTATATAAGCCTAGCCAAAGGTACCCTGGCTTTTGCCACCCAAGAAAATTATTTTCCCGTGCCACTGTTGAGCAGAGCCACAGAAGTGATCCCCGGGGTGAATTTCCTATCTCTCATCCAATCATCAATATTTCTCTTGAAGAGTGCTAATGAGGATCTTTGTTTGCTATAGATAGGTAGTTTGTTCCAGAGTATAGGAAGTCTCTGGGACATGAATCTATCACTCCAGCATGTTCTGTTTATTGTGGTGACGAGGTTTAGGTCCCTAGCTTTACAACATGTGGATGAAATAATATGTTTGTTCCCATATAATCAGTATGACCTTATACTGAGGTACCTAACAAAACATTTAATGATGGTAGATATACACATGCACACCAGTGTCATACTGCAAATTTCACTATGATGGTCGAATGAGAACTGGGTACAGCGTTGGTATATTCCACTACAAAAACACATGCCTTACAAAGGCAGCAATAGACATAGCATCATCCCATGTCAGCAGTTATCGAAGGAACATGTAATCAAATGGAAGCAGTGGCCATCAATACATTACCTCAAATCACAAACTGGAATACACTGTTGTAGGGCTACCGTACATCCATACCTTAACATAGCACATGTGGATGACAGCAATATTGACATGTGCAATGTTCATAGGGTCATAGGACATTACTAGGCTAATGGCCAACATCACATAAAATTCTAGCTATTAATATGGCATTTAAACAAAAATTGATATACCTATATGACAGAAGGTAGCAAGGGTATGTGCATATGTGTGTATATGTTTCATTGTATTACATAATAACTCTGTCCACATGTGACTTGTGCACCACCTCATGGCAGAAATAGCAATCACACATCCAGTGGTAATGGAAGGACTCTGCTTCACAATCTGTTTATGCATATTCAAGATGATAACATCCTTCAGTTTTCTACAGAAAATATGTTATGTAGACAGAGTGAAAAAGGGGATGTTGGAGTCTTGGGGCTATGTTAAAGGTTCACCATAGTGGGACTCTAATAAAAAGAGATTCAAAAGATCATACTAGGACCATAATTTACTACCAGCCTCACACACACCAGTTGATTGAGGTCAGATTTGAACAATAAACCTGTGTAGGTATAGAAGCTGGATTCCATACAATATACAACTTGCACAACCATATTTGTCTGATTTTAATAGTGTCATGTCTCACTTTATAGAAGCTGATAGCATCATTGTATGCTGAGAAGACATTGTCTGGAGGAATGTCTGAATAGCTAGAGAGCCACATGTCAGCGTAAAGTTGCCTCCAAAATATTATTTAGATGAAGGCATACTCAAGTTGAATGCCATGAGATTAGAACTCCTAACTATCTAGTTACTGAAGCTGAAGAACACAGTACTTAACATTAGAAATTCAGCACACATTTAACTTAAATTGTCAGAGTGCACTTTATAGAGGATGAACATCATCAGTGTATGTGTGTGTGTTGAGAAGAAGATGTTATGAGGATTGTCTCACAATGTCCTCTAAAATTGTCTCCACAATGACAGCTAACTGAACAAAAACACACACCAACCCACACAAGTTGACTGGAGTGAGACTAGAATACCTATACAGTATTTAACGCCAGTACCACAGCACAAAACTAACTTTTCCTCTATTGCAGACTACCTTACAGCAGATGACATCATCCATGTATGCTTGGAAGATGTTAGGAGGCCTGAAAGAAATGGCATTGCAGCTATTTACAACTGAAATACGTTTTATTCTCTATGAGACTTGATTGCTGACAGTAGAATATAGATTTATGCCCTTCTGACTATGCACACACACAAGTTGACTGTAGTTAGATTAAAACCCCTACCTAACTAGTTACAGAAGCTAGAGAACACAGTACTTAACATAAGCATCACATGACAAATCTGACTTCTACACTTGTGCAGAACACTTTATAGCAGATGACATCATCAGTGTATGTTTGGAAGAAGATGTTGGGAGGCCTGTATGAAATGTCTGTGTAGTCATGTATGACTGTAAAATGTTTTGTTCTCCATGAGACTTGATTGATGACAGTAGGATACAGACTCATGCTCTAACTACACACACACACACACACACACACACACACACACACACACACACACACACACACACACACACACACACACACACAAACAGACACACACAATTTGGCTGTAGTGGTAATTGAACTCCTACATATTTTTTCCCATCTGCAGAACACAATAGTTAATATTTGCTCCCTTACCAAAGCCTGATGTTTCCTTGTCATAGTGATCAGTATAGAGGATGACATCATCATTATATGATGCAGGTAACATATACTGTCATTAGACTAGTGTGCAAAGTGTAGACTTTGAATTTTCTGTTTTGCTTGCAATGTGCAGATACACTTTAAAAGTCACCTTCTTAAACTGTATGCAATAAGCTGTCATGGATGCATGTTGCATAACTGAGACACACGTGTCTGTTTCTCAGTATGTTGTGTACATTACATACTTTCAGTCACACACACACACACACACACACACACACACACACACACACACGCACACACACACTTGTGAACAACACGGATGCAAGTGTTGATGTACATGTGTTCATAGTTGACATTAGACTGATTACTGACATATCCATTTCAAGTGCATGGGTGCAGGGCACACATGAGTCTGATTAAATATATGTTCAGTGAATAACAAGTCTCTGCACTATCATTGGGTTTTTACATGGATTTTGATGGGGTGAAGAATAACCGGGCAATAGTCATAGTAATGCACACCAAACACTTCTTTACATAGCTTACTACTGCCGAGCAACTCGTTTGTGCAAATGATGGTAAAGTGTTTGCGCATACGGGATTCACATTTGAAGAATACAACTTGAACTTGAGAATAGTTATGCATATATGCTATGGAAGAAATAGCTGTCAGATACTATGGTGTGCATAATGTCACAGCAGGTGTAAAAGCAGTAAGCTCATGTTCAGAGCACAAATGACACAGAGTTTAAACCCAGCTCAATAAACCTTTTTTTTACGTATGGTGTCAGGATGGCATTACATGAGTAAATGTGATAATTCCTGCAAATGTGAGAAGCAATTACTACTGTGAAGTACTGTATAAAAATAAACATCTGTCAAGTGATTTATGTCAATACTATACATATGAATTCACATCTGTCTGCATTAAGTAATCTAAATTACTGTCAGACTAAATGTTTCAATGTATTGCCTTTACTATGCTTTAACTCTTGTGTTCCTTTAGCACAGAAAGTTTAAATGACATTGTGTAATAAACATTTGTCAAGTGATTTATGTCATCACTATACATATGAATTCACATCTGTCTGCATTAAGTAATCTAAATTACTGTCAGAGTAAATGTTTCAATGTTCTGCCTTTACTGTGCTTTAACTCTGTGTTCCTTCAGCACAGGAAGTTTAAACAACATTGTGTAAAGATAACTGACCTAGTGTGGCCGATGACAAAAACTTACCAGTTTTTCCATAGGAAATGAAGAGCTATTCACCATAGCTCATGACTGGTGTGTGATGCCACACTCTGTACAAATGCAGAGGATAAAAATTGAAGAGCTTTATTATGGGGCATTTCTGCCATGTATGTGGTATGTGATTCTATTTTGACCAGATTAAAGGTGTGAAAATGTGGTAGATAGCAACATGGTAAAATGGGGGGGCAAGCAGAGGGAAGAACAAAGGGAAAGCAATATAGGAATTTGCAGGAGGGAATTAGGAAAGAACCATAGCTATCCACTTCTTCAACAGTGTAATATGAACCTGTATATAAAATTGAATGAATTTGGACTGTCACCACATCACAGATGGGTGACAATAATGCAATCATGCTGTATAGCTGATTCGACTGACTCAACTGTGCTGAAAGGACACGTGTGTGAAGTGGAGAGCTATGTATGGGATAATTTTTTTTTTGTGTGTGGGATAGGTGTCCATTTTTTTCAGAAACAGTGGGATGTTGGAGAAGGGATGTAGGAATGTCAGCATCAGGTAAGTAGGGTTGGTGAGGTAGCAGGTGCAGACAAACAGGACAAACAAGATAGAAATAGGGACACAAAAGGTTAGGGACACTATGCATTTGGATAGGGAGGGACCTTGGAGGCACATGCCCATCAAGCATGGGGACAGTAAGAATCTAGCTCTCACCCTCAGAACTGTCATCACTGTCATCTTCCATGGCTTCATGTTAGATTGCTTAATGTTTGGGTTTTTCTGCATTCCCATAAGCAACTTCTACAGATAGCTGAGGCATGCACCAGTACTACTTTCTAAACCCTTACACACCATGCATGGCAGCTCCTAGCAGCTTACATAACCCCCATCTCCACCAATACTCCTGGAGGGTACCAATGCACCAGCTGCTGGGGCAATACTACCTGATGTTGAGGGCCCAGGTAGTGCAGGGGCTGCAGAGGCAGTAATGTTAAGTTGCATCCCAGATGTACTGAGTGTTGGTCTAGCAGCCGGTGGAGGGGTAGCAGGCTGACAGACAGCATTGACTTACCTCCCTGTGTTGGAAATCATTTTGTTTGTTGTCAGAAAATTATGACATCAGAATGGTGTGATAACACATATAAAAATAAAAAAGGGATGATGGTGGGGTAAGAGAAAAACAATACATAGAATCATTATATGTCACATACAATACAGTGAAAATATATTTTTACTTTTACATTAGCTATACTAATTAAAAATCAAAACTAGGACTAACAATTGTTCCAAATAATCCCTGCAGTATCTATATATTGCATATTTTATTTTTAAAGATAATACATATTCAATTAACAACATGGCATTCATGCCAAATTTGATTAAATTAATATTAAATAAGTTTTATTAGTATGTATTTTTTACTTGTGTGATTTGAATCCACAATGCCCAAATACGCAATTACACTTTACTTCTACAATTACTTTGAGCTACAGAATAAAGCATGCATGCTTGCGTTTACAGTTAAAATAAGCATGCTTAATTTGCTAGTAATGTATGGAAAAACAATAATTTTAATAAAATAATGTTGATTTGTGTTGCATACATACCCCTTGCTTCTCTGAGTCTTTCTAAGCATTCAGCATGCATCTCCATGTTCACTGAAATCTGCTGAGCAGCTGAAAATAAAGATTGAGAGAAAACGAAACATGAAAGCATTATGCATACTAGTCTTGGCGATCTCCAGTTTTCTACATCAGTTGCTTTATCTGTATACTTACACAACTGTGGCATGTCAGCAGTCCTAATCTCATCCATCCACTGGTTGAGTTGTGCCTGCTTGCACTGTTTCAGGTCATTATAATGATGCTTGCATTGCTCACCAGTGTATGGAATGCCAGTTCCACTGGAGACAGTTTTGGCTAGACTGTTCCAAGCCTCAGATTTATACTGAGACCTGGTATAGTCCCCCTGCAGTAGCCTTTACGAGGAGTGCAATGAATATTCTTTATTCCTCTACACCAGAACTTTGAGCCCTGAACTGGGCTGTAATTTATATAAAAAATAACAATTTAAAGATAATTATACATAATAACTATATACAGCAGTTGATATCACATGAATTATATGTGTACATAGGGGTATCATGACAATTATATTTCTGTAATTAAAATTATTTTTTTCTTCCCTTTCCAGCTCCTGCCATGTCTTCACAGTCATCCAACAATGTTAAAGTGTTTTACCTCCAATTCATGATATCGCATTTTACGGTGAGTGCACAAACCCATACAACCATGTCAGTTATGTTTCCCCGATGGTGCGAGGATAGTATCATTGTCAAATAGAGATGAAGTCAGTTTATGAAACAGGAAGGGTAATGTGACAGTTGCCATTAATTTATGGTTTGCCTGCTGTTATACCTGTTAAATGACTTGACTTTTAAGACATGATTTGGGGGGTATAGATTTTATGACGACACATATTTTGTAGGGCCTTACACACTGATAAAAGTAATTTGTACAATGTGGGATTCAAACCTATATGTAATAGAAAATACGGTTTACTATTGAAATTGCGAACATCACTCGGTCGACTCTCGTATGGTCGAACGCATAAGGTCGGAAACACAGATGTCGAAGACATTATAATCAATCGAAGAACGGTTTTAACATGGGTCGAGGTAGGTGTACAGTATTATTCCCTACTACAACCATCTTCCCTACCTCGACCCATGTTAAAACCGTTCCTTGATTGATTATAATGTCTTCGACATCTGTGTTTCCGACCTTATGCGTTCGACCATACAACAGTCGACCGAGTGATGTTCGCAATTTCAATAGTAAACCAGAAAATACATATTCTTTCACATTAGTGCTTTTTCCTCATTTCCACTGAAGAAGTGCTTGTCAGATATTGTAATTAGGAAGAGAAACAAAAAATGGAAGGCAGTAAAGCAGAAAGCAGGTAGCAAATAAAAGTATGAAGATTTATTCCAATCTAACAATGAAAACACAAATAAAATCCAAGAAAGCTGTAAAAGATAGGTGCTTTTGCCTGGTTACCCCCAAGACTTCATCAGATAATTAAACATCAACTAAAACACAGTTTAAATAGTTCTGAGTAAATCACATGAGCGGCCATTGATTTTTGTTTTTTAAAGGAACCTAAACGTGAGTGCAAGAAATTCCCATAGATATAAAAGTGTACATTTTACATCATTTTAAAATATATAATAAATTATAAAAATATGTATGACAAAAACTCTATAAACAGTTCTCCCTTAAAAACCCTATACATGGAATAAAGTGCTATATATAGAAAAGCACTAAATATAAAAAAAACAGTTACAAAATTCTTAAAAAATATTTAGACTGTGTATTTAAACTGCCTTCTGCTTTTTTTGTTTCTCTTCATGGTTTTAACACTTTGCTGGGATTTTTAGATATGGTAATTAATTATATAGACATTTTAAATAGTGGTGCTACACTTCAGTTAACCATGTATGTGTTTGAACTGACAAGGTCCTGGTTTATGCATTCTCATGTGTAATGCAGGAGTATTGTGTGACAATATTCTGGAAATATATACTTGTATTGCTTTCAGGTTAGATTTCTGAGTTCTGATTCAGACCACATAGTGTATTTGGTTTTACAGCTATACTTGTGTTATATGAGTTGTATAGATGACCATCAGTAAAGTGTGAACTCCATCTCAGGGCAGGAAAAAAATAATTTTAATTACAGAAACATAATTGTCATGCTACACCGAGTTACACATATAATATCAACTAATCCAAATGAGGCAATGACTACATTATGCTAGGCTATAAATGAACTGCAAAACAAGAATCCAAACTGTGTTCATATAGTGGCAGGTGACTTTAATCAGGCCAACTTGAAAACAGTTCTGCCCCACTATTTCCAATATCTGGACTTTGCAACAAGGGAGGAGAACACATTGGACAAGGTATACAGCAATGTTAAGCTGGTATTTAAGGTGGTGCCTCACCCACACCTGAGAAACTCTGACCATCTCTCAATATTGTTACTACCAGCTTATAAACCATTGCTAACCAGAGGGAGACCAACAGTGAAACAAGTAAGAGTATGACCAGAGGGTGCAGTCTCAGCACTCCAGGACTGTTTTGAGAGCACAGAATGGAGCATATTCAAGGAGGCGGCTACTGAGAACCAGTGTATCAACCTGGAGGAGTACAGACTGGAGCATATTCAAGGAGGAAGCTACTGAGAACCAGTGTATCAACCTGGAGGAGCACAAGCTTCAGCATATTCAAGGAGGCAGCTACTGAGAACCAGGGTATCAACCTGGAGGAGCACAGACTGGAGCATATTCAAGGAGATGGCTAGTGAGAACCAGTGTATCAACCTGGAGGAGTACACCGAGGTAGTGGTGGGCTACATCTAGAAATGTGTAGATGATGTGTCAGTCACCAATGAGCCAACCAGAAACCCTGGTTGATGAGAGAGGTGTACAACCTACTGAAAGCAAGGAACACAGCCTTCAAGTCTGGAGACTTGTGGGAGGATCTGCACTCTTGTGGGAGTGTCTGCACTCTTGTGGGAAGAGAGGCTGGACTCTGCCCTTCTGAGCTGGGAATTTCTGGTTAAAGGCTTATAGTGCCTGCATATTTGAACTGCTTCTTACTGAAATTGGTACACCTTGTTTGCTGTAGCATAGACTAGATCCAGGCCTGCTGAATCTAGCTTTGTTTGTATAACTTGAGCACTAATCCAGGCATTCTTTAAAATATTCAATTGTATTTATTACTGCTTGGTAGTAACTTGATTAAAGTGTAGCTATCATTCTAAATCTTTTGGATTAAGCACTTGGGCTTCAGACTAGTTGTTTTACATTAGGAAGGTTTGTGGCCTGCACTGTGGTGGCAGGACAGGTAGCTTACATCCTTCTAAGTTGGGAAATGCTGATTGAGGGCTCAGTGTCTGTTATTCTAAAAGTGTATTAGTTCTGGTTTAAGCATTTGGGCTTCAGGCCAGTTATTTTACATTAAGAAGGTTCGTGGTCTGCACTCTTGTGGGAGGAGAGGCTGGACTCTGCCCTTCTGAGCTGGGAATTTCTGGTTAAAGACTTATAGTGCCTTCATATTTGAACTGTTTCTTACTGAAATTGGTACACCTTGTTTGCTGTAGTATAGACTAGATCCAGGCCTGCTGAATCTAGCTTTGTTTATATGCTTGTTGTTTGTTTGCTTGTTATTTCCCTGAAACACTAATTCCACCTAAAACGCAGCTTTTCAGTGCTTCTGTGGATCCCTAGTGATATCTGCATTGCTTACTGTACTTATTTCCTTGTTTCACTTGAAAGAAATTTACTGTTTGTCATTTTTGCATTTAAGTTACCTGTAACACATTACATTTAATTTACCTGGCACTTGCTCACTAAAGCAATTATATAAGTCAGCAGTAAAAAATTAAAAGCACTACACCCTCACAAACTCCCCTTGAGTACCTTGTTCCCCATTGGCCCTTTTTTCAATTATAAAGGAATTCCCAATACTATTCTAGCATGTCCAAAGGTCAGTTGTCAATCTCCTCTCCGGTCCAGCTGGTGAATCTGGGAATCTTGAGGCAATGTTACAACTGCCTCATGTACACAGACAACCCTCTCCTCCTCCCAACAAATTCCAACACATGTGAGAGATGCAACCATATAGCCAAACCATATAGCTCTCTCAACTCAGTACTGGCATAACCAGTCAGGAGGAGAAGGAAACCACACTCACTACAATTCCAGTCTCACATAGACCTACCACGACAGCAAACCAAACACATAAACACACAAAAACATACTCGGAGGCTCTAAATAAAAATCTGCCTAAGCAGCAGAGACCTCCAAAGCAGACACCCAAGCAACTGCTACCCCAAAACAAAACACGTGCAACACATAGCTCACAAAGCCAGTGTGCTGAACAGTCACAGCCCTTAAGGCTAAACAACACACCTGATACACTTGTAATAGGTGACTCTATCGTCAGGCACACTGACGTCCCGCTCACCAGGCTGAACAAGGAGAAGGTCACTGTGAGCTGCCTGTCGGACACTAGGATCCGCCACATAACACAAGCACTCAGGTCACTCCAAGGCAAGTACAAATATGACTCGGTCATTGTCCATGCTGGTGTGAATGACCTGAGATGTACCTCCCTGGACTACATGAAAAGAGACATAGAGGAGCTCTCTGAGCATGTAGCCCAGGCCGGTATGACCCTGACCTTGAGTAGCATCTTACCCTCACCAAGAATGATGCCACAATATGAAGACAAGATGATCAATTTCAACAATTGGCTTAAGTATTGGTGTCATTCAAAGGGGATCCAATGCCTGTCAGCCTGGGATGACATGCTCGACAAGCCACGATGCTTCGCTAGGGACGGCTTGCACCTGTCACCCCTGGGCTTTCGGATATTGGCAAAGGCTCTTGCTACCCCCATAGTGACTTTTTTAGGCAAGGCACAAAATACAAACCCACCTCCATAGGTATCACAAGGGATAAGAAACTAAGAGTAATGCTACTCAATGCCAGAAGTCTAAACCTCAAGATGCACGCACACCATACTCACCTTAGCATGCAGAACATCGATATCTGTGCAGTAACAGAAACCTGGTTCAAGGCTCCCGAGAGCACCCCAGCACTACCAGATTATACCTCATACCATGCTTTTTGGCCCCAAAACTTGGACTAAACCACAAAAGGAGGGGGAGTATCAATATTTGTCAAAGATACCCACACCTCCAGGTTGGTGGCACAGCACGAAGCATCAGAGACTATCAATGTGCAATTAACAGTGGGTAAAACTGCTTTCCAGTTTATAGCCTGCTACAGACCACTCTCCCAAACCCAGGAACCCCACTCGGCCTTCCTGAGAACACTGGAAAATAAGAAGGTCTCTCCAAACACCATTATATTGGGTGACTTCAACTACCCAAACATAGACTGGGAGCATTACTCTAGCTCCAACACCCTAGCCCAAAGGTTCCTAGAATTTATAAACTCAAATGCTATGGAACAACTTGTTAGCACTCCCACAAGAGGTGAAAACACACTGGTCCTGATCATCACCAACATGGGGACACTATGCTCCAGACCAGAAGTGTATCCCTCACTGGTAAGATCAGACCATAAACTAATCTCACTGGATATTCACATCCCGACCCCACCCCCTGCCCAAAAAACTACAGTGAAAAACTTCTCTAAAGCAAATTTCACACTCCTCAAAACTGAGGTGGAATCCTTCAAAGCCCCCGGGCCTGTGAAAATTAAGGCCCAGGCCACAGAATCCTTTATAAACACATTCTATGAACACCTTCAGGAATGCATGGATCATGCAATCCCAAATAAAACCAAGATCCAATCCTCCAAAGGCAGACGTCCTGTCTGGTTGACCCCAGCCATAAACAAACTATACAATAGAAGGAGGAAACTACTACATGATAGAGCAAAATCCCAAAAAGGGAAGGCATCTCTAATCAGTATTAGCAAAAAACTACGGGCCCTCATAAAATCGTCTAAGGCCAGCTTCGAGAGAAAAATTGCACAGGACATTAAGGATAATCACAAGGCTTTCTTTAGTTATGTTAGGAACCTGGGTGGGAATTCCCAGATATGCTCAGAATTAGTCCAGAATGACAAAAAAATACACCAAACCCACAGACATTGCCAACATCCTAGCTGACAGGTTCAGCGCAAACCCCCCCCCTCCCCACCAAAAGGGCAAATATCTATCCCAGCAGAGTGCTGCCCCCCTGACATCTCAGATGCTCAGGTAAGAGCCACCCTCTCCAAAGCAAAAAACACAACATCAATGGGACCAGACGGTGTCCTGGCTGCATCCTACATGAACTCCAAGAAGAGATAAACCCAAACGTAAAACTACTGTTCAGTCTCAGCCTTACTACAGGATATGTACCCAAAGAGTGGCATACAGCAACAGTGGTCCCTCAGCACAAAGGTGGTGCCTCAATGGATCCTGGAAACTATCGCCCCATAACCCTGACTAGCTTGGTCTGCAAAGCTATGGAAAGTATCATCATGGACCTCATAAATAAAGATATTGGGGACCTACAGACACTTGATCCTACCCAGTTAGGCTTTGTTAAGGGCAGATCCTGCCTCTTAAACCTGGTCAATTTCTTTGAAACTGTCACCAAGGCCATTGACGAGGGGAAGGTGGTCCACACAGCCTACCTGGACCTCGCAAAAGCCTTCGATACAATACCCTACTTGGGCATTATAGATAATCTCACCAGCTTAAATATAAACCCCTATGTCACTAGATGGGTTGCATACTGGCTCAAGGACAGAACCCACATTGTTAGAATTGCTGCAGCCATGTCAGACTCCAAACCAGTTACAAGTGACATCCCACAAGGCTCAGTCCTGGGACCTCTCTTGTTCGGCATATATTTCTCAGAGGTGCAGGCCAGCATGGAAGGACTGTGGCTGACCAAGTTCACAGAGGACTGCAAACTGGGCGCCATAATCGACTCTCCAGCCGACACAAGCATCCTCCAAAAGTGCCACATAGAAACAGACAACTGGTGCCAGAGCCATGGCCTCAAGCTAAATGCCAAAAAGTGTATAGTCATCCCCTTTGGCAAAAACAAAGTGCCCACAAATTACCACATAGGTGGTAATCCATTAAGTACAGAAGAAGTAATTAGGGACCTGGGGACCCACGTTGATAGCAATCTCTCATTTGACAACCACGTGGCCAAAGTGGTTAGAAAAACATTTTATATAGCCCACCTAATCATGAAGGGATTCACATCTAGATCAGGGGAGGTCATCGTGCCTCTTTACTCATCCCTCATCAGACCCATAATTGAGTACAATGCCCCTTTTGGGATGTACCTTACCAGACACCTGCAGCAACTGGAAAGACCCCAAAAGTACCTCACCAAGAGGATCAAAGGGCTCAAACAGATGCCATATGGTGGCCGGTTAAAGAAACTCCAGCTATACTCAGTAGCATACCGCCTGTTCAGAGGCGATCTGTGCCTGACGTATAAAGCCATGTCCAACCCGGAATTAATGGACATGCTGCACCTCAGAAAATCCAAATCCCATCGAGCTACGTGCTCGATAGACTTGAACCTCAGCACTGAAATAAATAGGACATGCTGGAGGGATAGATTCATAACTCAGAGGCTCCCTTCACTCTGGAATAAAATCCCAGTCCAGGTTAGGCAGAGTCCCTCATTGACTCTCTTCAAGAGGAATCTTGATGAGTGGATGGGAGATCGTAGGTTTACCCTGGGTATCACTTCTGTGTCACTGTTAGACAGAGGCACAGTATACTAACCTCGAAAAAGGGCATAGCAAAATTAATTTAAAATGGGTGGTGAAAGCCAAACACACTCTGGCTAGGCTTATAAATGCCCTAGGGCAGATAGCCTAGTATGAACCTATGAACCTATGAGACAGGGAAGCCCTCAGAACAGCCAGAGTGAATCTGAAGAAGGGAGTGAGGGAAGCAAAATACACCTATGGCAGAAAGATCCAGAGCTACTTCTCTGACCAAAAAAGACCCCAAGCACCTATGGCAGGGTATCCAGTCCATAACTGACAACAGACCCCTGTCTTCACAATGTGAGGACAACAAGGAATTCCTAAATAAGCTGAATGTCCACTTCAGCAGATTCAAAGAAGCGAACAGAACAACAGCGAAGAAAATGCCCATCAGCCATAACAGGAAGATGCTCACTCACAACCCAGCCAGGGCCAGTGCTAGCATTTTTGGGGCCCCCAGTAAGTTTCAAGTTGGGGGTCCTACCCAGAAGAATATAAAAAGTGTGACAACATTGCTATCACACCCTCTTCCCTGTCAAATTTATGCAGCACCATTTAACAATCAATGTGTAGTGGTACTACATTCAGACCATTAAAAAGACTTGAAATGTCAAGGTACACACTGGCTGGCATTTAGTACCAATGTTACATTATGACTAGCCCCTGTACCACAGCAAGGTAGCCACTCACAATGGTACACACACACACTGACTGGGACTGTGCAGTGGTGCAGCGGTTAATGTTATTGCCCCGCAACAAGAGGTTCTCCAGTTTATTCTCAGCCTTCTGTGTGGAGTCTGCATGTCTTCCCTGTGTTTGTGTGGGTTTCCTCCCACATTCCAAAGACATAGGTATGCAGCATTTCTCCCCGGACCTCTGCTAAAATAGGCTCTGTCCTACTCAGACTTTCCTGGTCAACAAATGTTAAATAAATAAAATAAATAAAATTTAGTACCATAAATTATTACCACAGCAAGGTAGCAACATACAGAGGTTCACTCAATGGCTGGCATTTAGTACCAATGGTACATTACGACAAGCTCATATACCACAGCAAGGTAGCAATTCACAGATGCGCATACACACACACACACACACACACACACACACACACACACACACACACACACACACACACGCACGCACGCACACACACACACACACACACACACACACACACACACACACACACACGCACACACATGCACACACACACTGGCATTTAGCAGTAATGTTGTTACATTATGGCAAGCCCCTCTACTGCATCAAGGAAGCCAGTGCCACAGAGGTACACAAAGACATCCACACAGACTCCCTCACACAGGACAGAGACACAAGATAGACAGTTACACAGACTTGCACAGAGGACATGCATACTCACACATGATGAAGACAGCACTACAGTAAGACTGAAAATTAAGAATTTAAAATACTGGGCTTATGAACTAATAATGATGCTAGAATAAGATTTTGCAGTAGCATGCGTTGTGTGACCCCACATTGTGTGACCCCACATTTTTGAAGAAGAGACCAAAACTAACAAACATCGGGACATTGTGCAACATTCTCGCAGCCCCTACCAACCTCCTAACTTCTCAGCATAATTACAAAGCTCAAAATAACTGCAGAACAAAGGTGTAACATCAAGGATAGGTACAAACATTGCTATGATAAACTTAGAAGATTTTAGAATAACAGGGATTGCATTCGCATTCATTAAAATAATCAGCACATTCTGCTGGACTCTCATAGTCCCCCCAAAAGTCTCAGCACAATTCTAGAGGAGGTACAAAAAAAACAAAAACAAGACAAGGACTAATAAAGATGGTAGGATGGTAGAATAATAGATTTTCCAGTAACATGCATTGTGTGAATTTACATTTTTGATGACTAATAGACCAAAAATACAGGTCAAACATCTAAACATTGTGCAACATTCTCACAGCCCCTATCCCTCTCCAATTATCTCAACTTTACAATTCCAGACAAAGCCAAAAAAAAAACTGCAGAACAAAGGCGTAACATCAGGGATAGTTTGAAACTTTGCTATGATCAACTTTGATAGTAGAACAGGGTTTGCACTGGCACGCATTAAGACATCAGTACATTCTTCAGAATTATCACAGCCCCTACCCCTCAGTGTCTCAGCACAATAAATCTGAATGAAGTGAAAGGAAAATAAAAACACAAAGGCATAAAATTAAAAAAACAATGTGCTTATCAGCAAATAAAGATCATAGGATCATAGGATCATAGCCGATTACTAGGCTATCAACCCAGAGGTCATTTTAACCCTAGCCATTTCATCCCAACGTAATACCATAGAAATGCTAGTCAATACCCAAGATTGCATTTAGTGATGACTGCCCATGTCCAGGAGAGTTGTGGACTCTATCCCTAGTAAGGATTTATGTTGCTCCATCCACCTGCCCAGGTTCCTCTTGAACAGTGTCATAGAGGTGGTCTGTTTCACATGAATTGGTAGCCTGCTCCAAAGACGCAGCAGTCACTGGGAGATAAATCTGTCCCTCCAGCATGTCCTATTTAAGTTGCAGGCAATATTTAGGTCTCTGGAATGGGTAGCCTTAGTCTTGTTTGATTTACAGATATGCAGCAAGTTCATTAGGTTTGTGTTTTGGATTGCCTGTATTCCAGGCATAAGTCTCCCCTAAGAAGTCTATACTATATGGACTATAGTGATAGGGATTTTAGTTGGTCTGTGTAAGGAACATACTGGGGCACCTTGATATTCTTTGTTAGAAACCTCTGAGGTTTCTATAATTGCTGCAGGTGCTTAGTATGGTACATGCCAGGTGGGACGTTGTACTCAATTATGGGCTGGGGTAAGTGCCGAGTATAGGGGAGATTATAACTTATTTTGCTCTCTAGGTGATGCCTTTACTAATCAAGTGTGCTACTTAGAAAGCTTTCCTTACAACAGTAAACACATGGTGGTCGAAGTTAAGGTCACAGTCAACTTGTGATCTCAGGTCCCTTACCACTTCGTGGGTACTTAGGGTGTTGTTGTTGATTTGATATTGTGAGTGTACATTGTCCTGAAGGGAATTATGTTACATTTCTTTGCATTTAGTTTGAGACCATGACTAATACACCAGTTGTTTTTCTGTGTGAGACCCTCCTGGAGTATACTGACATTATTTGGGGATTCACTGATTGCATTTAGTCTGCAGACTTGGTCAGCCACAACCCCTAAGTTTTGACCTGAACTTCTGAGAAGTATATACCAAACAGTAGGGGGCCCATCACTGACCCCTGTGGCATCCCACTGGTAACAGGTCTGCTGGTTCATGTGGAGTCACCCAGTTTGATAATGTGTGGTTTGTGAGTCAATTGGCAACCCAACTTACAACAAAGGGGGTTGCACTCAGTTTGCTAAGTTTATCAGTAATGCCTGAATGTGGGATTGTGTCAAAATCCTTTGCCGAGTCGAGGTATGCTGTGTGCACAGATTTGCCCTGATGAATGGCCTTAGTCACATTTTTAAAGAAATCTACAAGATTTAACAGGCAGGATCTGCCCTTCACAAAGCAGAATTGGGTAGGACCCGAGGTTTGGAGGTCACTTATGTATTTATTAGGTCCATAATGATACATTCCATGACATTACAGATGAGGATGGTAAGGCTTATGGGTCTGCAATTCCTTTCTAGCTTTCTTACCTTTTGGAGAGCAATAGCCTCTTCCAGTTTGTACCTGCTCTTGCTTACCACTCTCCTCCCCCTTTCTATCTTATATCTTCTCCAATCCCATAAATATACCCTGCCCCACGAGGCACCATCTGTAATCCCCTTGATACCTCCTGGCTTCTTGCGCCCCATCTCCGGCGTCCACACTAACACTCTCCATCCTGAGATTCCTGTACCTGAGTAGGAGTTTGTGCCCTGCTTGCTACCACGAACCATAACACAAATCAATTCCAGCTGTCTTATCCCTAACACCAGAAATAGGACCTAAATATCTCCCTGGACCTCAGTTCCTCAAGGGACCAGAAACTCTTCATCCTGAGATTCCTGTACCTGAGTAGGAGTTTTTGCCCTGCTTGCTGACCATGAACCATAACTCAAATCAATTCCAGCTGTCTCATCCCTAACACCAGAAATAGGACCTAAATATCTCCCTGAACCTCAATTCCTCAAGGGACCAGAAAGTATGTGTTCTGCTATAAATTGTCTGTAACAGCTATATAGTTTAACCTAATACCTTGTGTTTTAGCACGCCTTCTTGCCTGGATAGCCAGCAGCCTTACCCTTCTTTACTTTCTAGTCCCTTAATTGTTCCTTCCTGTATTCCCCCTTAATTATCTCCAAGCTTGTCTCCACAGTCCCTGACCTGCTATTCTACTTTCAGGAGATACTGCTGCAATATAGGGTTTGTCCTCTAGACAGTGCCCTTTCCTAGTTTTACCTTCCTTTATACTGCTCCTACCATTTATTTTTTGCTAATTTGTAGTCCCACTCTACCTATCCTAAGTCTCTGTTACACAATCTACTACTCCCTCCACTATTACAACTACATTTCTTTTTGTCTTTACTTATCTCCACCCACACTCACTGACAGCAGTCAGCATTCCACTGATTGTTCTCACTCAGCTTCTTACTTATCTTGCTCTGACCTCGCCGTTCACCCTGCGGGCTCACTCCGCTCCCCTAACCTATCCCCAATTCCCACCCACCCCAGGGGTCCTAAACTTATACTTCCTAAACCACACCCCCTATCCCAACCATCCAATCTAATACTTCTACCAACTTATTTATTTTAACCATACCCCACCTATTTCACATTTCCCTCCCCCAACATCCTGTACCTCCTCCTAAACCTCTTAAGGCTATTTCAATACCTATCACCACTCCCACACAAACAACTTTATAAAACCCTTACTTTCCTTTGTCTTTCTTACCCTGTTTCCTGCTATAACTACATAAGAAACTCTTTAAAATATGTCTTCAACAACTAAACTTATCCTAACCAAATTTTTAATACTATTTACTCTCATATCTATTCTCACCTCCGCCTATCTCTTCACCTTCATTAATAAAGTTAATTATAACTAATTCAACTACTCTCCTAAACAAACAGCTAGTTATAACTACACCTTTACCCATTTTCAAATAAACATCACATCCACACCGTGCTAATGCTAGCCAAGTTTCATCGACTTACTCATATTAAATTCAATAACACAACTCTAAAAAAACTAAAATACCTAACCAGCTTCCTCAAATACCCATTCTGCCCTAGAAACTCCCACCTTAAAAGATGGTGACATCCACCCCAACCCAGGCCCTACAACCATCCCAACTTTTACAACTCCTTCTACCACCTCCCCCACCATAACTACCCAAACCTGTCTCTCAAATTCTTTACTTTTAGGTCATCTTAATATCCGCAGTATAAAAAATAAAATTGCACATCTCCATGCCCTCCTTGATACTCATTCCTTTCATATCCTCTGCCTCACAGAAACCTGGTTAAAACCGGTAACTAAAGATAATTAAATAATCCCCCCAGGTTACAACATATTAAGACTCGACCACACTAAACGTAGGGGTGGGGGAGTAGCTCTACTGTATAAATCCACTCTACAGATCTCCTCCTTATCTTACAACTCACTTCAGGATAGTAAGGCTGAAGTTTTGATCTCCCAACTTCAACTAAATGCTTCCAAAGCCCTATATATTATCTGCATCTACCTTCCCCCCTGGTAATAATATCTCTATAATAGAAGACATTCTAAGCTGGGTATCAACTTCTTACCCACAAGAAACCATTATACTTGGTTATTTTAATACTGACTGGAAATGTGTAAACACAGAGAATCTTCATCACATATTAATCTTCATGGCTTTAGTCAAACTATTACCACCACCACTAGACTTAACAAACCCAACAACAAAGAGAGTATCCTAGATTGGATACTCATTAATAAACATCAACAAATTTACAAGGCAGGAACTCTACCAGATGACTTAAGAGATAATATGTTAACTTACATTATAAGACAAAAGAATGATATCCCTAACACCCCTACTTACAAGATCTCTCAAAGCAACAAACATTCTAACCCTGCATTATTCCAAAATTAACTTAGTGCCTGCAACTGGTATCCACTAAAAACTCTCCCTCTTGAGCAGGCAGTCAAATATTTCAACTCTAAATTCTTAACTATCCTTGACAAGCATGCTCCTAAATGTTCTGTCAGAATGAAGTCCAAACCTGCCCCCTGGCTTTCAAAAGAAACTAGACAACTCATATTGTTTAGGAATAAATCTTGGGCCAAGTGGAGAGCATCCAAAAATATCTCAGAGCAACAAACATTGAGACAGCTAAGGAATACTACTAAAAAAGCTATACTGACTGACAAAAAAAACTACTATTGTAAACTACAGCAATCTCACCATAACAATTCACAGACATTCTGGTCTAGCGTTAATAGACTACTTCACCCAGGACACTCCAGTACACTACCCCCTCTAGGGGCTGATAACAATACCTCCCTTCAAACTGCCAATGCTTTCAATACCTTCTTCATTGACACCATAAAATCTCTAGCCTGCCAACTGTCCACAAACAACTCTAATCTCCAAACCTCTTTACCTAATACTCTCCCAACATTCCAAATACAACCCATCGCTACCTCGTACATCCAAAAACGTATACATAAACTTAAGCCATGTACTCCCTCTGCAGTCCAAATACCATTCTGAATACCTGCAAAAAGCAGCCAAAGCAGTGGCTTATCCTATATCAATCCTTATAAACAGAACCATAAATGAAGGAACCATCCCAGATATCTGGAAAATCTCCCACATTATCCCTCTACATAACGGTGGAAACTCCAATGAGTATTCCAACTATAGGCCAATAACACTCATCACCCTTAGCAAAGGTTATGGAAAAATGTATTCACCATTAACTTATTAACCACCTAACCCAACATAATATACTAGCTATGTGTCAGCATGGCTTCAGGCCATTTCATAGTACCATCACAGCCCTCCTATCTTTCACCGACTCTATCAGTAAAAACCGTAACAACATCCTCTCATCTGCACTCTTTATTGATCTGTCAAAAGCCTTTGACATGGTCAACCACCTACTACTCCTAAAACTCTTGAGTCCCTTGCTCTTGACACCAAGGTTGTTCTCTGGTTTAAGTCCTACCTTAACAAAAGGCAACAAGCAGTCCTTTGGGAGAATAAACTATCTTCCCACCTGCCAGTCTCCCTTGGAGTACCTCAGGGCTCCATTCTCGGTCCACTTCTATTCTCAGTATTCATCAACGACCTTTACTTAGCAATTCCTCAAGCTACTTGCATACAATATGCAGATGATTCCACACTCATATGTTCTTCCAACTCCACATCTGAACTACAATCCCAAACTCAGACAGTATTCATCTCAGTCGAGGCATGGTTCCTAAAACGCTGCCTCCTCTTCAATGCCAAAAAAAACAAGCTCTTACTCTTTACACCTAACAGTAAGTCCCCCCCCCCCAATCAATTTCTCTATCAAATCAAATAATGGCACCATTATAACCCCAGACTCTACCACCAAACTATTAGGAGTCTTAATTGACAATAACCTTACATTTGACAGTCATATAAACAACACTATAAAATCCGTAAATAGAAAATTGGGCTCCCTATATAGAATAAAACCCTTCTTAACACCAACAGCCAGAACCACTATTGCCCACTCCCATTTAATCTCCACTCTTCTTTATGCTTCCCCCATATATACTAACCTAAAGAAAAATAATCTCACTAAACTAGCTAACTCCTATAATAATATTTCCAGGTTTGCTACTGGGAACCCATTTAGAACTCACCACTGTCTGAACTTAAAGCAGCTTGACTGGCTTGAACTAAAAAACATTCTGATACTCTCCCAACTTACCATTGTTCATAGGATATTCTACCAACCTAAGAACACACCGATACTCTCTAACCTTATTACCCCCTATGTAAACCTTAATTCCTTTTGCTGTTCCATTAAACTACTGGCTAGCATTAACAAGTCTAATAACTTGGCAGGTGACTCCTTGTTTTCTAATACCACTGGAAAATATTGGAACATGTTGCCATCAGATCTAACAGCACTTCCCTCCTTCCCAATCTTTAAGCAAAGGCTGAAGCAGCATCTTAAAACACACTGGTTATGCCCTTCCTGTTACCCTGACTAATTGTCTGCATTCTCTTTTGCCATCTTTCTCTATCCTCCCTCCCGTCTACTTTTTAACACTACTTACCACTGAGTAGCAGAAACTATTTTAAACTATTTCCTGAAAATAGGAGATGAAATAACTGTGAACATATTGTAAACAACCTCACATACCTTACTGTAGGAGTATCTAATTCCTTTCAAAGTTTCTGTATTTCTTAATTTAGCTTATTTCACTGTAGCTAAGGCTCTCTAATTAATTTTAACTAATGTATTTCTTTATATTTGTGTAAATATTTCTCTTTGAATATGGTATCGTCTTAGATAGTATGACTTTGTAACTACTGTTCTCTCATGTATTGTTTGTCTTACATTTTAATTTTTTACTCTTATAATTGTACATTATAAACATTTAACTGTTACTGAGGAGCTTTTCTCCCCGGGCCTCTGCTGAAAATGGAAATATATCCAGTTGGACTAGCCTGGTTAACAAATCTAAAATAAATAAATAAATAAATTCCCCAGGTCTGTTGTTAGGCCACCTTTGTTAAGGGGAATAACTGTTGCTGTTCTCCATTCTGCAGGAACAAAGCCTGTAGTTAGGCTATGACGTAAAAGTGTACTTAGTGGTGATGCTAGTTCATGTTTTAGTCTGTTTAGAAGACAGCCTGCGGTTAGGCTATGACTGAAAAGGGTACTTAGTGATGATGATGATAGTTCATGCTTTAGTCTCTTTAGAAGACAGCTTGGTAGTGTCTGTAATGTTTTACCTGCATATTCATAAATGTAAGGTGTTTGACTTACATCACGTTTTGCTATAACAAAGATCGATTAGCTAAGCAGGCAAGTTGCTGATTTGCAGTGTCAACATCACCATTTTGCTATAGCAAAGATCAATTAGCTAAGCAGGTAAGTTGCTTGTTTGCAGTGCGAACATATGGGAATGTTGTAGGCTTGGGTCTAGATTCTTCCAGTTTGTCAGCAGTTATTCTAATGTATGCACAGTACTGACATTAAAACATCAATTACTGAATATGCAATATGTGATGTTGTATAGCTCTGCTTGCTTATGTGTCTAAGATAACCACTGTGTGCATCAGACATATATGCAACCCTAAATTACAAAGGCATCTACAATGGGCAGGGCACAGTTATTGTCATTTAAAAAGGTAGGGAGTAGAAAGAGGGCAATGACACCAAAGAAGTAAATCTGTGAAAGTAAGAAACACATGTAATTATCAGAGTGTGCAGTGTTCAGCGTCAGTAAAAACAAATGGATATCAGTTAACAGAACTGTTTAGCTTCCATGTGTGTGAAGTGGTATGGGAAAGTGTTTTTTTTAATGTGTGTATTGCTAGAACTTCTTTCTAGCATATCAGTCAGGTGAGAGCTGTGCATGGTAGAGTAATCACTTCAACGTCATTGCTCTGACAATGAGGACCACATCTGCCAGGAGTTGCACTGTTACTTCCACAGCCCTGGCTAGAAATCAGAGTGCTATCTGAACATGATTTATGTCAGCTGGATGAGCTCTCCTCATGACTATGTCCAGGACCATGTC
This sequence comes from Protopterus annectens, assembly GCF_019279795.1. Taxonomy (NCBI): domain Eukaryota; kingdom Metazoa; phylum Chordata; order Ceratodontiformes; family Protopteridae; genus Protopterus; species Protopterus annectens. The sequence continues at coordinate 570,125,492 of NC_056726.1, forward strand.
CCTATGGTCTAACACATTTAGGTGTGGGCATTGCAATCACTGATGGAGCAATGGATGTAGTGTCACTAAGGGGGTGGGATCTTGCACCATCACATCTGCTAACACCAGAAGATGTAGGAGGCTTTCTGGCTATATGGATATCCACCCTCCACCAACAGATGTTCCACCACAGATGCTGCCCAATCCAATATGTCTTTCATGCTGTGCAAGGCATTGCCCACATTGTTCAGAGAGTCACACAGATCAGAATGAATGAAGTTTAATAGTTGCACTATCTCTTCTGAGGCTTTGCCTGAATGTGCCTATGACCCACTATGGCTCTATACATGTATCTAGCAGCACCTAATTACACACCAGCAGTAAGGCCTGGATAATGACCTTATTTTCTGCACAGGTGTACAGTGGCTTATGGGGTACATATTTCTTCTTGGGTGCCATTTCCCTGTATGAAATGAAACAAAAGAGAAACATAATTAAGTAATATAATACACAGACAGGATGGCTGTGTATTATATTACACAGACAGGATGGCTCCGAATTCAATTATTGTGTAAATGCATGAATCCATTGTGCACAGAAGTTAAGACTTAATGCTCCGTTTGACTACACAAAAGTTAAGGTAGCTCCCCTCAAAAAAAATTCTAAATCAAATAACAACAATCTATAACAGTTTTCTAATGCAGATAATGCAGATTTAAAAGTGTAATATATCACAGTAATAACAATAAAAATTCACAATGTAGCTTTAGAAATGTAAGGCAACTATTATAAGTGCCATCTTTGTGGAGAGTGGGCAGTTAAAAATTCAAAATGTAACATATTTTTCTTTTTGTTAATACAGGTAAGAATGCCAGACCTTCCTACAAATTAACAATACACTCACCTGGAATACCTGTGCAAGCCACAATTAAATACATCTCTAAATATAGGTCATGTAGCTTTCTGTAGCATACTTTATGTAATGCATATCTGGCTATGCCAAAAGAAAAAGACAAAGAAAAAACATTATGAATAAAAAAATGCTTTTGAGCAGCCAGTGCAATTCCCCTTTTAATTTTATTTTAAAAGCATTATGTAAGAAATAGCAACATAACCTTGACAACAAAGCAGTGTAGAAAGTAGATTCTCTAAAAGTTATATTTATTTAGCAGTATCAATCTCTCTGGATCCAGTCTCCCTAGTCTGCTACAATGGCATTAACTACTTAGTTACCTTTTTATAGTGCAGAATCAGCCCTTTGAGCACCGTGAGTATGCACATGAGGTGGAAAATCATTAGCATTCCTAAATATCACAATTTTCACTAAGTGCAGGGAATGCAAACATGGTGTAAGAACCTTGACAGTTACATGCACATGTCCTAGCACCATAAGGATAAGCATCAAAAAGTGTTACCTGCTAATGTCTTGCAGGGGTCTATGATTACAATGACTGCAGGAGCAATAAGGGTTTCAAATCTCCTCTGTTTGATGCACACTTATAAAGGCTGTGTCCGGGAGAAGAGATTTACCAAAATACCTAAAAGTACACTGATTGAATTAGGAGTCAACATTCATTATATTAACATGCTGGTTTTAATGACCACAGTTATTGCCATTTAATAAGAAATGTTGCTCTTATTCAAAGGAGCACTCTAACCATTGATACAGATAACATAAGCAATAAAACAGAGGTAGAATTACTCTTAAAAAGCATATATAAGGGAATGTGGTGCCATAAAGAATGAGAGAAATACACCTGCAGTGCTTGCTGTCCTGGCTAAATATTCTGTGAGAACATGCGTTTCCTAACTGTTGGCAATATCGCAGTCATCCAGACATTTACTTTTAAATGAGAAACAACTTTTGTAACTCCAATTTCAATGTGACTTGATACAATGTCACATTATCATTAAATCTAATCAAGTTTTCTCCTTGCAAATATATCTCTTTGTCTGTGTCAGATGTTGGAAATACTCTTCAATGATTGTTCTTACTACACTTGTTTGTGGATTCAACTCCATATAGGTTCCTGTTACAAGATGACAGAGTTGATTAAGCAATACAATTATTTCTTTTTCTCCCCTCTATCATTTGTATGCTGTTTGACATCGCACTCCATTGACTGGCTGTGGCCAGTATCTATGAACATCAGTTCACTTTTCAAGGTAAAAACTGACAAATTTTATTTGGACTGCCATCGGTAATACAATTAAGACTGGCATTGTTGTGCTTTCCTCTGCTGGAATAACAGATTTTGCAGTAAAATGTATTGCGTAACCCCATACGTTTTAAAGAAAATAGATAAGTACCAGGCAAACATCTGAATATTGCACAACATTCTCACAGACAGTAACCCCCCTATCAACCTGTCAGCACAATAACTCTAAAGAAAGCAAAAAATTATAGAACAAAGGCTTACTATCGGGAATAGTTTTAAATGGTGCAGGTATACACAATACTGGTAAAACAAGGTTTGCATTAGTATACATTAAAGCAACAGCTGTACATTCTGCAACATTCTCACAGCCACAAACTCCCCTCCCAACCTCTCAGCACAATAATTCCGGACAGAGCATAAAATTATGGTAGAACAAAGGTGTAGCATCAGGCATAGTTGTAAACATTGCCGGTATACACAAAACATACTAGCAAAACAGGGTTTGCATGAGTATACATTAAAACATCTGTATATTCTGCAGCATTCTCACAGCCACTACCCTCCCAGTACCAATATTTCAGCACAATTGTACACAAAACAAAAATCCAAGAATGAATATTCTTATGCAAGACTTGATAAAAAATGCATCAAATCTGAACATTAATTACAAACAAACCTTCCTTCCTCAGTCTCTTGACAGAAGAATTCTGGACAAAGATAAAATAAAACTGTTATAACCACAGCCCCTCACAAAAAGTTATACAATCTGCTCCCTAGATTTCCTCAGCCCCCCAGCAAAAAATAAAGTTAAAAATAAACCCATCAACTTACCATTTCTGCAGTTGATAGAAGGCTGCTACTAATCCTCTGCTTGCTTCTCCTACACACAGTCCAGACCTGTTCAGCCCTTTTAAATTGCCCTCAAAAGGACGTTTTTTCAGATCTTTTAGAAATTGTCCTTACAAGGGCAGTTAAAATACAGATGCTTTGCTGGTCCCACAGTTGTTCCAGGAAAACTTGCTTCCTCCATTCATCCTCACAGCATATCTCTCAACCTCTTAGCATGAAAAATCTGGACAAAGCCAAAAATAATGGGTGTATAAAGGCTTAAAACTAGGTACACTTTAAATATTGTTCATATAAACTTACAAACTTGCTTTCAGGCTTTGCTTTAGCATACATTTTTCGAAGGATATAAAGTCTGAAACGTAAACATCTGCCATTATTTAGTGACTTCAATACTCATTGATGTATAAGAAAACCACAAATTTTATGAAGAAAAACCAAAAATATAAAGCAAAAATCTGGATATTCTTAAAAAATCTGAGCAGTTCAGATGTGTGCCTAACACTGATAATCAACAGAACTGACCCAACAGACCCCATATTATGGCAAAGCCAATCAGGAAACTAGAACTTGCTTCCTTGACTTCTGCAGCCAATCAGGTCCCTTGCTTCACTGAAGTGGACCTGATTGAGTGCAGCTTACAAGTAAAGCAAGGGACCTGATTGACTGCAGCAGTCAAGGAAGCAAGTTCTTTCAGAGAAAAAAAAGTGGACTCATGTGATAGCACTAAACAGCTGAATGAATGAGGCACCAAGGAAGGAGTGGAAGAGATGGAGAAACCCATGGCTGCTTCATATGGGGGCCCTCACACGTGGAGAGATAATCAGAGGCTCCCTTTGGCAGTGGGTTTGGTGGGTGCCTTACACCGGCTATGAACCCAGCAGATGTCCAAAGGACACTGCACAGAGTTAACCCGAGAAAAGTGTCTGGGCCTGACAACATCCTAGACCGAGTGCTCAGGGACTGCGCAGTCCAACTAACAAATGTCCTCAAGGACATCTTCAATAACTCTCTAAGTCAGCAAATTGTTCCGAAATGCTTCAAGGACACAACAATCATTCCATATCAAAGAAGACTCAACCATCTTGCCTAAATGACTACTGCCCTGTAGCCCTCACCTCCACAGTGATGAAGTGCTTTGAAAGGCTGGTCAAGGACATCATAACATCTGGACTGCTTGCTGATTTTGGCCCTCTGCAGTTTGCTTACCAAGCAAATCACTCTATGGCAGATGCCATTTCTCTAGCACTCCATCTATCCGTAGAACACCTTGAGAATAAAAACACCTACACGAGGGTATTATTCTTTGACTTCAGCTCTGCTTTTAACATGGTCATCCCTCTTCCTCTGGAAATGAAGCTACTCCAACTGTCAACATTCTACTTTGTAACTGGATTCTTGACTTTCTCACAGACAGACCTCAGAAAGTGTATGCAGGAAATAACTCCTCAGATAGCATCACTCTTAATACTGGAGTCTCACAAGGATGTGTACTAAGTCCCTTGCTATTCACCCTGTTAACACATGATTGTATAGCCAGGTACAATAGAAACCACATCATCAAGTTTGCTGGTAACACAAAAGTGGTGGGCCTCATTAGTGACAACGATGAAACAGCATATAGAGATGAGGTGGAACAACTGATTACCTGGTATGGAAATAACAACTTAGCACTAAACAAGACAAAAGAGAGAATTGTGGACCGCAGAAAAAATTGCAAGGAACATTCTCCTTACCATTGATGGGGAAACGGTGTAAAGAGTGAGAAGCACAAAGTTTCTGGGAGTGCACATCGATGAGGACTTGTCTTGGAACACCAATACAAATGCCATAGTCCAGAAAGCACACCAGAGAGTACACTTTTTGAGAAGGCTGAGAAGAGCAAATCTCCCATTGACATTTCTCACTACCTTCTACAGAGGTACTATAGAAAGCATCCTGATGAACAACCTCATAGTATGGTGTAGAAGCTGCTCTACCTCTAAACACAAATCCCTCCAGACAGTGGTGAAGACAGCCAAGAGACTCATCAAGGCCACCTTACCATCTATCCATGACTTGTACTTATCCAGATGTCTCTGCAGAGCCAGAGGAATAATTAAATACTGCACTCACCCTCTTTAAAGACCATTCCTGCATCTACCATCTGGAAAGCGCTTCCGAAGTATACGTTGCAGAACTGCAAGATTCAAGAAGAGCTTCTTCCCTAATGTCATCAGTTTGCTGAACTCTACTAATAACTACACTCCGTGATGCAGTGTGGGTCAGTAGAAACTGTAGTAGCTTGTCTCATATTGTGCTTTAACCTAGTTACCAGTGTCATCTAATACTTAATGCAATATTCACCATGACTGTAACTTATAGACCATCTAGGGCAGTAGCAATGCAGTAAAATATCTCTTCTTTCAGTGCAATACATGATACAAATTCATAAATTAACCATAAGGTAAATAGTGCAATACTCTAATGTTCACAGTGCAATACTTAAATGTCTCTTTCTGTGCAAAGATCAATGCAATATCTTAACCAAGTACCTGTGCAATACTAAATCACATGCAAGTAAGTGTTCACTGTGAAAAGTGTTAAAATGTGTTTCTAATTATGTGCAGTATTAGTCTGTCTACATGCATGTCCGTGATGTCAAAGCTAGGTGTTATATGTGTAAATGTCTGAGAAAATAGTCTATATGTTGTCTATACATTGAGTCCAGAGACATGGAATTTCATCCAGTTTTTGCACCTGTATGATTTCTGAATAACAATAAAGTTTACTTTGACTTTGACTTTGACCTTGATGCATCTGGGAGGATAATCTGTGTTCTAGGAGCAGCTTCTATATAAGCTTAAATATGGCATGTTCTAGATTTGCTTGTATAGTAAAATATATCATTTGAGTAATACTTCCTGGGAGATTTTTTCCCTGTAACTATTGATATGTTAATAGACTAGTACAACACAGTTTTTCCTTACACTTGGGCTGTGGGTGGACATGTCAGCCAAGTTTCAGTTACAACTGTTTTTACAGGATGTATAGACAATTGTGTATTCACTGTCCCCCAGGTTTATTCCCACTGTGATGTTTAATTGCCATCCTTCCTTTGTTTCATTTCTTCCAGGAATATCCTCCTTACAAAGTGTGGAGTCCTCTGCACATGGTAAGCAAATTGTTTATTATTATTGTTATGAGATATATGCATTTATCTCTGTGTGTGAGGTGGGTGTAATAAGTGACTACATTGCTGTACCATCTGCAATAGTGGAACCAGTGTTAGTTTGTTACATACATACATACATACATACATACATACATACATACATACAAATGTTTCAAGCACAGGCATTAAAGCCCTTCTAGCTTGCCAATATGCCAAAACACTTGTTCATAATAAATGTCCAGGCTGTTCTTAAAAATATCTAAACTAGTACTTGCTTTAATGTAATTTGGTAATCTGTTCCCAGCATCAGCAACTCTGTCAGAGAACCAGTTAGTACACTTCTCATTCCTATAGAATATTCTACATAGGTTATCTGACGATTCTCTAGTACTTTTTGATAACCCCAAACATTCCCAGAGGTAGTTGTCCCTAAATGCCCTATATACGTGAATAAGATCTTTTCTTAAATATCTGTAAGAGACACTGTACAAGCCCAGACATTTTAGTCTTTCATAATAACTTAAATTTTCACATCCATGGATGCCCTTGGTATATTTTTGCTGTACTCTTTCCAGTTTACTCAAGTTTGTTTTCTTATAACTTTCCATATTATTATTCCATACTCAAGTTTGGGTCTAATGTAACTAACAAACAATGACTTATCATTTCTGATTTCCTAGAATTTATAAATCTTTTTATATAATCTATAGTTCTATGACTATCATTAACAAATCGGTTCATATAATTAATAATACTCAGAGTTAGATCTACCCATATACCCAAGTCCATAAATTAATCTACAGTATCAATCACTATGTGCTGTATTAAATATTAACCTTTCAGTTTATGTCTCCCAAATCTCATAGTTTTTTTTTATGTATTTATCAGCATATTATTCCCCTGTGCCCAAATGGTCAATTTAAGCAGGTTCTTTTGCAGACATGCCCTGTCTGTAACACATGTAATCAGTTTACCCGATTTCAAGTTATCTGCATGCAGACTATAGAACACCTCCGACGAAAAAGATAGGTCTGAAAGATACAATCTAAACAAGTATTGGTCTAGGACAGAGTTCTGTGGCAACTGTAACCAAGAATTTCACTTGTCCAATTGCTTTATGATACTTGCCATGTCTTATTTGTAAGCCATACAGCTATCCATCTAATCAAAAATACATCAATATCTAGTTTTCTAATTTATTGATCAGTCCTTTGTATATGACCCTGCGAAATGCTGAAGTTAAATCTATATAAATTACATCACAGCAAATATTTTCATTCATAGCTGTTATTATATTGTTATAGAACATAATGTTACAGATGGTAATAGATCTATTTTTCAACAAATGCATGCTGATATATGGTTTCAAGTCCCAACTTTTCCAGTTCTGACAGTAACTTATTCAATATTACCTTCTCCATTATTTTTCCACAACATGAAAGGGGACTTAAAGGTCTGTAAGATTCTAGTTTATTATACTCCAGTTTCCCTTAAAGATGGGTTTAATAAGTCCATGTCTCCAATCTTGAAGAATCTCCCCATATATATACAACTTAGTGAATAATAGATATAATGCTAAAGTAAGTTCTTGCTGAAGTGTTCTTAGGTCATTATTATTAATTCCATCTCCTCCCTGTGTTTTGTTTAGATCTAGTTTGCATAGTTCTTTTTCAATATAATCTAATTTGCTTTCATTACCTAAGGTTACCTAGATGTCACTAGAACAATTTATCCCCTCCTTTGTGGAGCCAAACTGTTTTACATAAGATTTTGTAAATATATCTAAAATCGTTGTGTCTGAGAAAAAAATTTAGAATCTATACACAGTTTATCAATTTGTATGTCTTTACTCCTTCCACATCTTATTTATTTTACATTTGTTTACCGGGATAGTCTACTGGGCTGAAGAAAGCCCATTTTTAGGAGAAGCCTGGGGAGTAAAGCTTTACAATTAACATCAACATTGAATAGAGTGTATTATTACATACAGACAGGTAACCACATCAATATCATAAACATCTTATGACACTAAGTATAATCACAACTAAAGAGCAAATTTATGTAGTTATAAAATAAGTTCCAATTATGCTCAATATCTTTATGCAAATTTTCTTAAAATTTTCCTGCTCTTGTCTCACATTACGTTTAATTTATTTGTCCATCTTTTTAATTTCAGTTTTCAAAGGTGTAGTTCAACCTGTTTTCCATTTCCTATATTTTTGTCTCTTACCTTAATCATGTAGCTTTTTCTTATGGAAATGCATCCCCAGACTTTGTATGCTTAGATCCTACTGTTAACATTTTTGTATTTTTTTTTTGTACTCAAACAATGCCTCTTTCAAAACTGTTCACAATCCTTCTGTAGTTTTTTCACTGAACATATCATTCCAATTAGTTTTGCATAGTGATGGTTTTGCTTCCATATAATCTGTAATAAATTTTCTTTGCATTGGTTTATATTTCAGTTCAGTAGAATTATCTAGCAACAATTTAACCTTTGTAACTCTGTGATCATTGCACATATAATGCACAAACAATGTTTAGTATGTTCCATTCCTTGGAAGTTTTTTTTTACAATCTGAAGCAATTGCTGTCCCTGAACATACGCTGTGAATAATTTCCTTACTAATTTTGTTGAATCAATATTATTCAAGTCTCTTTCTGGTAAATTTAAGTTCCCAGCTGCTATTATTCTTCTTCCCTCCTGTGTTTCATGCAAGAAAAGCATAAATTCCTCTAGGTCATCAGCACCTGACTTTGGCGGCCTATAAACTCCAACAATTGTTAAATGGTCCAGGGTTGTCTTTATTGCCACAATTACACAATATTTAGTAGTAGTGTTATCACTGAACCTGTAATAATCACATGTCTCATAACTATCTTTAATCCCTATCATAAAACCTCCACATGATTGTTTGCTATAATGTCTGTTACAGTAAAAATATTTATACCCTGACAGAACTGGTTTCCAGCCATTGTTCTTTAACCATGTTTCACAAACAATAACAACATCAATCTTGTCTGAATGTAGCACATTTTTCAATTAAAAAAAACTTTATTAATGCTCCTAGCATTAACAATCATCAGAGATGCATCAAATGTTGCTATCTGTGAAGTATTAAACTTTTGACCTGGCAAAAATCCTGCTTTGTGTTTGTCAAATATTGCAAAATATCTGCTGCAATTTTTTTTCCCGAGATTGACAAATGCACGCCATCCTGTCTGAACACATCCAAAATTAGTTTCAGATGCTCTACACATTTTCATTTTTTTAAAACAGGACATTTTTTTCATGGATTGCTCAAATAATCTTTTCATTCACGGTGACCTGACTCTCCTTTCTATATTTGATTTGTGAAAAATATGTTCTAACACCTGTAGAAGCTATGCTATCTAAGAGGGATGTAAGTTTCCTACTAACAGTCAGAGAGTCCTTGTGAATGAGGTCATTTTTGCCAACACGAATAAAAACAGATCCATACTTCCTTACATTAAGGCATTCTAAGGTTTGTCTCACATCCTTTATTTTTGCTCCTGGCAGGCATAACACTATTTGATGTTCATTATGTTCTCTGCAAATGTAAGTATCAGTTCCTCTAATAATTGATTCTCCGATAACACGAATATCTTACCTAACTAGATCTGAAGAATCTTCATCTTCTAATTTAGTAATGTCCGCCTGGCTTTGTACATCCACAGCTTGAGCCATATTGTCAACATCTGTCATTCTTGTCTTTTTTTTTCTTACAGTACTGTTCTTCAATCCTTCCATATTCAGTTTTAATTTCTTTCTTTACACGTCTCTTGCCTTTTTTTCAATAACTTCTCTTATGGAAAAATGCTGCCTTTTTCTGCAGACTGAAGGCTTTCTGATAGAACAATGTTATCATTCCCTGTAATCCGTGTGTTACATAACAAAGCAATGTCCTTTTTGTATGTATTCTCTTTACTTTACAGACATTTAACAGTTTCTTTTTCTTTCCTATTTGTTGTAAACTTCCTTCCTTTCTTTTTTCTCCCTTGATTCCTTCTAACTGCTCTGAATCTTCGAATTGCTGAATACTTGTATCCAGAATTCAAAAGTTCTCAGCGGCATTGTCTTCTTTCATAGGGATTGAGTGGTCTTTATAAAATAGACACATACTTTCTTAAATGTGTTCTATTTGCTCTTGGCCTAACATTATTTATCTCATCAGCCCAATCATTAATATATGTAACAAAATCAACTAAGGCCAATTTTGAGAGAAAAATTGCCATGGATTCAAAGGACAATCATAAGGCCTTTTTCAGCTATGTTAGGAACCTGGGTGGAAACTCCCAGATATGCTCAGAATTAGTCCAAAATGATACAAAAATCACTGAACCCACAGACATTGCCAACATACTGGCAGACAGGTTCAGTGCAAACTTCACCCCCCTCTCCCCCCCTAAAGGAGAGATAACTATCCCAGCCGAGTGTAGCCTCCCGGACATCTCAAATGCGCAGGTGAAAGCTGCACTCTCTAAAGCTAAAAACACAGCATCAATGGGACAGGATGGTGTCCCCGGCAGTGTGCTACACGAGCTAAATGAGGAATTAAACCCGCACATAAGGCAGCTGTTTAATCTCAGCCTTACCACAGGATACGTGCCCAAGGAGTGGCGTACGGCAACTGTAGTCCCACTCCACAAAGGCGGCGCCTCTACGGACCCTGGTAATTACCGCCCCATAAGCTTAACAAGTCTAGTCTGCAAAGCTATGGAGAGGATCATAATGGAGCTCATAAACAAAGATATAGGGGACTTGCAGACATTGGACCCGACCCAGTTTGGCTTTGTCAAGGGAAGATCATGCCTTTTGAACTTGGTCGACTTCTTCAAAACAGTCACCAAGGCCATTGATGAGGGAAAGGCAGTCCATACAGCCTACCTTGACCTTGCAAAGGCTTTCGACACAATACCCCACTCGGGTATTGTAGAAAAACTTACCAGCTTAAATGTAAACCCATATGTCACAAGGGTTGCAAACTGGCTTAAGGACAGAACCCACAGGGTTAGAGTTGCTGGCGCTGTGTCAGACTCCAAGCCGGTCACAAGTGGTGTCCCACAGGGTTCGGTCCTTGGCCCCCTATTGTTTGGCATCTACTTCTCAGAAGTACAGGCCAACATAGGAGGACTTTGGCTGACAAAGTTTGCAGACGACTGCAAACTGGGCGCCATAGTGGAAAGTGCATCAGACACGGATATCCTTCAGAAGGGACTTACGGAAACAGATAGCTGGTGCCAGAGCCATGGCCTGAAGTTAAACGCCAAAAAATGTATAGTCATACCCTTCGGGAAAAACAAGGTAACCCCAAGCTACCATATAGGTGGCAATCCACTAAGCACAGAAGAGGTTATCAGGGACCTGGGGACCCAGGTTGACAGTGGCCTTTCTTTTGACACTCACATTGCTAAAGTGGTTAGAAAGACCTTCTACATTGCCCACCTGATCATGAAGGGATTCACATCCAGATCTAGTGAGGTTATTGTTCCCCTGTACTCTTCACTTATCAGACCAATGATAGAGTACAATGCCCCATTTGGGATGTATCTCACCCGACATCTGCAGCAATTGGAGAGACCCCAAAAGTTCCTCACCAAAAGGATAAAGGGACTCCAAAATCTGTCATATGCTGCCAGATTGAAGAAACTCCAGCTCTATTCAGTCGCATACCGTCTGCTCAGAGGTGACATGTGCCTGACATACAAGGCCATGTCCAACCTGGAAGTAATGGACATGCTCCACCTCAAAAAATCCAAATCCTCCAAAACCACTAGAGCAAGCGACTTAAACCTTAGCACGGATATAAATAGGACGTGCTGGGGGGAGAGTTTTATCACTCAGAGACTCCCTATGCTGTGGAATAAAATCCCGGTCCATGTGAGGCAGAGCACCTCGCTGACTCTGTTCAAGAGAAATCTAGACCTGTGGATGGGAGATTGTAGGTTTACCCCGGGAATCATCTCTGTGTCACTGCTGGACAGAGGCACAACAAACTAATGGGCACAGTATTTTTTCATATAAGGGGTGGCGTAAGCCACAAAAATTTGGGCTAGGCTTATAAATGCCTTAGGGCAGATAGCCTAGTATAAACCTATGAACCTATGAACCTATGAACAGTTCTCCAAGCCATGTCAATTGCACAAATGCAATCGTCATCAGTAAGTAGATTCACTACTAATAATACTAAGCAAATCATCCAGCTTTTAACATCAGGAACACAGATCACCAGTGTTATCATGTGTTACCTTTAAATATACATAGCATTTATCACACTGTACAAGAGATTTGTGCTTTAGCAAATCACAATGGCATACTCATTTAAGGAATCCAAATTTGCTGCAAATGAATAAAAAAATTCTATAAGAATAATCAAAATCAGATACTACGGAATTTAAAGATAACAACATCAACTTCCATGTGAATAATCACATAAACAATATACAACTAAATATCAAATTAAGTACAGTAAAGTTGTTGCTTTGACTGTACAAGTTCTGAAAGACAGAGAAAAGCTGGAATTCCTTCACATTGCTATCGCTTGCAGTCATACCTCTTTTTAACAGTAAAGATCAATAAATCACAAACCAAGACAGGATTGTTGAAATAAGCTCTGGATGATTAACAATCCATTTTCAAAGGGTTCACAGTAGTAATCAATGTGGAATCATACATCGTTGGGTCTCTGATGGGGAAGTGGGCAGTAAGACAAGGATGACCCCACTGCCCACTGTCATCAATTCTATTCATTATTGCCTGGCAGAAACTCAAAAGAACTATTCTTGCTAGTAATGAACTTATAGCCCCAGGGGTAGGTTCTAACGGGGATGGATAATTATTTGCTGATAATCTGTTTTCATTGTTCATAAACTCATAGATCATTTTACCAGTAATCAGGGGTGCTCTAAGAAAGTTGGCACAGTTACAGAACATCAGCTAAAACCTTTAAATTAATTGTTTCTTTCTCACCACCTTAACATCCAACCCCCACTCCCAGCTGGTTAAAACTCAGCTTGATTTTTGAATGGATTTCTTTCTACTAGGGCCAGATCCAGCACAAAGCAACCTAGGGACCAGTTTTGGCTGGAGGGCCCAGCCTGACCATTAAAAAAAATGACTACCCCTCTAATCTGCTGTGTGAGCAACACTCGGCTTCTCAGAGTGCAGCTCATTCAGTCACTCATTTGAGCCAGTCAGAGATTTCCTGGATTTCAATGCAGTAAGCATGGAAGAGAGAGACTGAGAAGCAGCTATGCCATGACTTATCAGGATTTCATATGTTTCAATTCAATAATCAAACATATGAACTGCCTAGTGACTTCAGTTGAATTTTAAATTAGAAAGTGAAGCACAGGTTTATATAGTTCTGATGAATTTCCAAACAATGTGGGGACAAAAGCTCTAAACCATTATATGTATTTTCATGGCATTTTAGTTTTACAATAAAGAACTGCTGGCTTGAAGCTTACACATGACTGAGTGGTTCTGTTTAACATCTCCACTGGGCTTGTTTCACTTGTAGGTTCACAGGTTCCTAGGAGGTTGCTAGTCTAATGGCCCTAGAGCCCTTACAAGTCTAGCCAAGTTATACCTGAGTTACTCTTACAGGCTTAGCCATATTATACGTGTTACCCTAACTGAGCATGGTTTGATGGGCAATGTTCGCAGAGCAGGTTTATGATCAGCACTGACTACTCCTGTCTATGAGGGACATGGGCACCACCCCTGGGGTGAATTTGTGGTCTCCTATCCAATTGTACAGGTTGTGCTTGAATAGGGTCAATGAAACGCTCTACTTTATGTGAATTGGGAGTCTGTTCCAAAGGAGTGTTAGTCTCTGGAAGGTATGTCTGTCTCTGCAGCATGTTCTGTTAATGTCACAGGTTAGGTTAAGATCCCTGGAGTGAGTGACTCTTTTCCCATTTGATTTGCGGATGTGCAGCATTTCCATTAGGGAGGGGTCAGAGACTGCCCTGTAGGCTTGGCACAAGTTGCCTCTCAGCAGTGTATAAGATACAGAGTACAGTGACAAAACTTTCAGTCTGTCCACATAAGTCAAGGTTTGAAGGGCTTGAATATTCCTGGTGAGAAACCTTTGTGGTCTCTCCAACTGCTGTAGGTGTCTGGTGAATTACATGCAAAACAGGACATTGTACTCTATTAATGGTCTAATGAGGATTGAGTACAGTGGAGTCATAACATCCTTAGACCTGGATGTGATGCCTTTACTTATGAGATGGGTAATGTAGAAGGTTCCTTACCACTGTGGAAATATGGTGATCAAAATTTATATTGCTAACAACCTGTGTTCCCAAGTTTTGCACCACTGGATTTGAGCTTAGGAGGGTGCTGTTGATACAGTAGTTAGTAGGGAATTCCTGTTTACCAAAGGGGATAATAATGCATTTTTTGCATTTAGTTTTAGTCCATGGCTTTGGCACCAACTGTGTGTCTGTGTCGGCCCCTTCTGCAATATGTTGACGTCACTGAGGGACTCAGTGACTGCACCCAATTTACAATCATCAGTAAACTTGGTAAACCACAGGCCATCTACTTTAGCCTGGACTTCTGAGAAATAGATTCCAAAGAGAAGAGGACCCAGCACAGATCTTTGTGGTATGCCACTGGTGACTGGTCTTCTGATAGAGGTGGAGTCCCCGACTTTGACAGTGTGTGTTCTGTTGTTGAGCCAATTGGCTACCCATCTAGTGAAGTAAGGTTTAATCACCAGCTGGGAGAATTTCTTGATGATACCAGAGTGGGAGATAGCGCCAAAAGCCTTGCCAGGTTAAGATAGGTGTTATGCACTGTCTTACCCTCGTCCAGGACTCTGGTGACATTCTCAAAGAAGTCTACCAGGTTTAACAAGCATGATCTACTCTTAACAAAGCCATATTGAGTTGGGTCAAGAGTTTGAAGCTCATCTATGTCCTTCTTAATTAGGTCCATAATGATTCTTTCCATGGCCTTACAAATAAGACTAGCTAGAGTTACAGGTCTATAGTTCCCAGGGTCAGTTGATGGTCCACCTTTGTGCAAGGGGATCACTATTGCTGTTCTCCACTCTTCTGGAACAAAGCCAGTTCTCAGGCCATGGTTAAAGAAAGTTGTAAGTGCTTCTACTAGGTCTTGTTTTAGATTACTAAGTAAGCAGCCTGGGATGTTATCTGATCCCATTGAGGCCATGTTTTTGTCCTTGGAGAGAGCAGATATGACTCTCTACAGATTCTAGGCAGAGAACTAGTGTTGGGTATGTTTTGGGGTATGACTGGTAGGGACAGGTGGGTGAAGTTTGTGCCAAATTTGTCAGCCAGCAGGTTGGCAATTTCCTCTGATACAGTATGAGTGACACCATCCACTACTAGTTTGGCACATAGCTGGGCATTCCATTTTAGATTTCTGACATAGCTAAAGAATGCCGTATGTTTTTTTCCTTCACTAGGGATGCAATTTTAGCTTTATAATTTGCTTTAGAAGACTTGTAGCTTTGCTTATTCAGTTCTATGTTGTTCCTAGACATCAGTTTCCTCCTCCTGTTATATAGCTGATTTATACTTAAAGTCCACCAGGGTGGCTTGTTTTTTCAGGAGGATCTGGTTTTAATCTAGTGTGGTACAGCCAAGTCTATGCAGTTGTTTAGGGGTTCATACAGACCATTTTGAATAGCTATGAAGAGGATGAAGAATGGAAAGGCTGTTGGTCCAGATGACATACCTGTGGAAGAATGGAGGTGTTTAGGTGAAATGGCAGTGGAGTTTCTAACCAGATTGTTTAATGAAATATTGGAAAGTGAGAGGATGCCTGAGGAATGGAGAAGTGTTTTAGTACCGATTTTTAAGAATAAGGGTGATATGCAGAGCTGTGGTAACTACAGAGGGATTAAATTGATCAGTCACAGCATGAAGTTATGGGAAAGAGTAGTGGAAGCTAGGTTTAGAAGGGACGTGATGATTAGTGATCAGCAATATGGTTTCATGCCGGGAAAAAGCACTACAGATGCAATGTTTGTTCTGAGAGTGTTGATGGAGAAGTACAGAGAAGGTCAGAAGGAGTTGCATTGTGTTTTTGTAGACTTAGAGAAAGCATATGACAGGGTGCCTAGAGAGGAATTGTAGTATTGTATGAGGAAGTCGGGAGTGTCAGAGAAGTATGTACGAGTGGTACAGGATATGTACAAGGGTAGTGTGACAGTGGTGAGGTCTGCGGTGGGAGTGACGGATGCGTTTAAGGTGGAGGTGGAATTACATCAAGGATCAGCTCTGAGCCCTTTGTTATTTGCAATGGTGATGGACAGGTTGACAGACAAGATCAGACAGGACTCCCCGTGGACTATGATGTTTGCAGATGACATTGTGATCTGTAGTGAGAGTAGGGACCAGGTTCTGGAGACCCTGGAGGGGTGGAGATATGCTCTAGAGAGAAGAGGAATGAAAGTCAGCAGGACTAAGACAGAATATATGTGTGTGAATGAGAGGAAGGATAGAGGAATGGTGAGGATGCAGGGAGTAGAGGTGGTGAAGGTGGATGAGTTTAAATACTTGGGATCAAGAGTTCAGAGTAATGGTGAATGTGGAAGAGAGGTGAAGAAGAGAGTACAGGCAGGGTGGAGTGGGTGGAGAAGAGTGTCAGGAGTGATTTGTGACAGACGAGTACCAGTAAGAGTGAAAGGGAAGGTCTACAAAAGGGTAGTGAGACCAGCTATGTTATATGGGTTGGAGACAGTGGCATCGACAAAAAGGCAGGAGTTTGAGCTGGATGTGGTAGAGTTAAAGATGTTAAGATTTGCACTGGGTGTGATGAGGGTGGACAGGATTAGGAATACGTTAGAGGGTCAGCCCAGGTTGGAAGGTTTGGAGACAAAGCCAGAGAGGCAAGATTGCATTGGTTTGGACATGTGCTGAGGAGGGATACTGAGTATATTGGGGAAAAAGATGCTAAGGATGAAGCTACCAGGTAACAGGAAAAGAAGAAGGCCTAAGATAAGGTTTATGGATGTGGTGAGAGAGGACATGAAGGTGGTTGGTGTGACAGAGCACGATGCAGAGGACAGGAAGAAATGGAAACAGATGATCCACTGTGGCGACCCCTAATGGGAACAGCTGAAAGAAGATGATGACAGAACATTTTTGTACACCTCTGCATATGAGTTGTTGCTGAATATGTTTGCAGGGGGGTTGAAACTTTTTATACCATTACTTAGTAGGCTGTCGTTAGCTTTATAAAGGTTTTTTAGTTTTATTGCTATTGTGGAGAAGTCAGGTCCAATAGTAACTTCGAATTAGATTGATTTATGGTCCGACCATACCAGGGAGGGCACCACATAGTGGGGGTGGGGGGAAGTGACTGCCCATGTTGATGAGTACTAAGTCAAGTACATTCGAGACCCTTCTGGGTGTGCAGACTATCTACTCCAGGGCATTTGTATTGACAATGTCCAGAAACTTCTCAGCAATCATGTTGGTGCTCGTGCATGTCGCTCAGTTGATGGAAGGGTAGATGAAGTCTCCGATGATCAAGGTGTTTGGCTGTATAGGTTCATAGTTTCATAGGTTGGTACTAGGCTATCGGCCCTAGGGCCTATACAAGCCCAGCCATAACAATTCCCTGGATATTTCTTCCACAGTATTTACTTCCCTGGACCCCTGTCTAGCAGGGCGACTGACATGATTCCTGGGATGAATTTCCTATCTCCCATCCAATCATCAAGGTTCCTTTTGAAGAGGGCCAAGGAGGCGCTCTGCTTGACATGTATGGGCAGTCTATTCCAGAGTATGGGGAATCTCTGGGTCAGGAACCTATCCCTCCAGCATGTTTTGTTCATTGTGATGACAAGGTTTAGATCCCTGGAGCATGTGGCTCTGAGGGATTGGGATTTCTTTAAGTGGAGCATGTCCAACAGCTCAGGGTTTGACATGGCCTTGTATGTTATGCAGAGATCACCTCTGAGTAGACGATATGCCACAGAGTATAGCTGGAGTTTTTTTAGATGGTCAGCATATGGCATCCGCTTTAGGCCTGTGATTCTTTTAGTGAGGTATTTCTGCGGCCTTTCCAGCTGTTGCAGATGTCTTGTGAAGTACATACCAAATGGGGTGTTATACTCTATAATGGGTCTAATGAGGGATGAGTACAGTGGGACAATGACCTCTTTTTTTCTGGATGAAAAGTCCTTAGTGATGAGGTGTGCCACATAGAAGGATTTCCTGACTGTTGTGGCAATGTGGTTATCGAAGGTGAGACCACTGTCCACCTGTGTCCCTAAGTCTCTCATCACACTTTCATTGTTTAGTGTACTGCCACATATGTGGTAATTCATGGGTACATGTTTTTTTCCAAAGGGGATAACTATACATTTCTTGCCATTAAACTTGAGCCCATGGCTCTGGCACCAGGCATCTGTTTCTGTAAGGCCCTTTTGTAGAATATCCACATCATTTGGGGATTCAATAATGGCTCCCAGTTTGCAGCCATCTGCAAACTTTGTTGGCCAGAGTCCCTTAGTGTTGGCCTGTACTTCAGAGAAATACATGCCAAACAAGAGCGGTCCCAGGACTGAACCCTGAGGTGCTCCACTTGTCACTTGTCTGGAGCTGGATTTGGAGTCAGCTACTTTTACAGTCTGGGTTCTGTCAATAAGCCAGTTGGCAACCCATCAAGTGACATAGGGATTTATGCCCAGCTTAGTAAATTTATCTATGATTCCAGAGTGGGGGATGGTGTTAAAGGCCTTGGCGAGGTCCAGATAGGCTGTGTGGACCACCTTAACCTCATCCACAGCTCTGGAGACTGATTCAAAGAAGTCAGTCAGGTTCAGGAGACAAGATTGTCCCTTCACGAACCCAAACTGGGTGATGAGGAACTCCGATAAGTCAAGGTAGGTAGTATGTTTCTCTTGGTTCATATTGGGGGACTTATAACTAACAATGATGTGATAGGATATTTTGCCTATAGTTAGTTGGACCTAGAGTAGATCAAGCTAGTCATACTGTTTAATCAGTCTGGAGATACATAGCTTTAATGAAGATGGAAACACCTCCACCTTTGGTTCTGTTTTAATGAAGATGGAAACACCTCCACCTTTGGTTCTTTCATGCTCATTTTGAAGTATGAATGTGTGGAAAGCAGGGTAGCCTTGTACGAATGGTGTGCTCTCAGCCGGCTTGTACCATGTATTGGTGACTGCACAGATGTCTGCATCTTCCAGGGTGAGCAGTACTTCCAGTGAGTGCAGTTTCATGTTTAGGGTCCTAGCATTAAGCAGCATAACCTTGAGTTTGTCTTGAGTGGATTTTGTTACATCAGAAATTTAGTTGTCTTGACATTGCCTAAAAAGGGCACTATGGGGAGGCAAGACCCTTTGCCGGTACCTGAAATCCTAGATGAGACAGGTACAGGTCATCTCTAGCAAAGCAGTGTGGCCTGTTGACCATGTCTTCCCAGGCTGACAGATACTGAATTCTCCGGCATTTACACCAGAAGCTAAGCCAATTGTTGAAGTCTATCATTTTTTGTCTATATTGTGGCATCAACCTGTGTGAAGGTAGAATGCTGCTTAGGGCTAGAGTAATACCTGCCTGGGACACATAATCTGAGAATTCAGTCATGTCTCTCTTCATATAGTCCAGAGAAGTATGTCTCAAGTCATTCACCCCAACATGGACTATGACAGAGTCATAACAGTACTTGTTGAGTGCCTTGAGTGCATGGGTGATTTGGCAGATCCTCGCACCTGACAGGCAGCTGACCTTGACCTTCTCCTTGTCTAGCCTGGTGAAGGGGACATCTGTGTTTCTCACTACTGAGTCACCTAGGACCAAGACATGTGGTTTTAAGGTGCCTTGCCTTAGGGTCTTATTTGCTGAGACACTGGTGTGTGTGTGCTATTATGTGTAGTGGTTTCTATACTTTTTGCAGTGTGTGCAAGTGGTTTGTGCTTAGGAGGTCTCTGATCTTTTGATAGGCGTCCAGTGAGTACCTCTACATATGTGGGTTTATGTGTCATGACCTTATCTTGTGTGAGAGGTGAAATGTATGTGCTGACCAGCTGTTTGATGTCCTGTTTGTTGTTACATGAGAGGACTGATTCCAGTTTCATAGTCTATTTACATTTCTCACATATGGTATTTGTTTAGGAGTAAGTGGTTGTCAGTATACATGAGGCAGTTACTACAGTGGGATTTCATATCTTAGATTTGCTTTGCTGTGCTGCCATATTGAAGTAGAGGGATTTGCTGCCATATCTTGGATTTGCTTTGCTGCTGCTATTGTATTGAGGGAAGAAGGGAGACTTGTGAAGCATTTTGGTGCTGCCACTAACAGACTGGTATGTTTTGCTGCTGCCATATTGATTTAATAAGTTGGTTTGTTTGTTTGATACTGAAAGCCTGTGTGTGTGTGCATGTGTGCATATGTGTGTGTGTGTGTGTTTGTTTCATCATTGAGGATTGCTTTGCCAGTCATTAGAGTTTCATCATTC
This sequence comes from Protopterus annectens, assembly GCF_019279795.1. Taxonomy (NCBI): domain Eukaryota; kingdom Metazoa; phylum Chordata; order Ceratodontiformes; family Protopteridae; genus Protopterus; species Protopterus annectens. The sequence continues at coordinate 570,146,128 of NC_056726.1, forward strand.
TTGTTCAGAAAAGGCAATTTTATTTACTAAACAAGCCCCAGGAGCAGTCCGATTAAGTGACTTGCAAACGGAGCTAGAAAGAGTAAAACATATGCCCTTGCTTTCAGACAACAGATCATTAAGGGCTTAGAAACTTAACCCTATGCACTAACTGCCAGGCCTTCAAGAAGGTAATTTTCTGATTAATCACATAATATTACAGAAAGTCAATAATGCTAGTCATTAGAGTTTTATGGTTAAGGCTGAGAAAGTGCATGTTGATGCAACACATGCTGTTTTGTTAGCTTTTTAAGTGAATTGGAGTTGTTAGACACTTTAGAGTTTAATAACTGCTTCTGTAGTAAAAATGCACATGGTTTGAATCTTTCCATTTTCTAGTGACATATTTTAACCAGGTCACTCAGACAGTGCCTCAGGGTCACTCCTGAAAAGGGACACTTTGTCCACTGAGTTTGCCTGCTTAACAAACAGATAAAAGCAAATAATATTTAAACAATTGTCCACTCATTATTTTTGACTTTGTCCAGAATTCTTGAGCAAAGGAATGGAAATGTATTTTTAGTTGTTACTTGTAAAATTTGTGGCTTTCTGGTAAACTGTTGTTGATTACTGTCATTAAATAATGATAGGTGTACGAGTTTCTGACTTTGTATATTTCAGAAAATGCTTGCTAGTGCAAAGCTTGTTTGTCTAGCAGTTTTCTAAGTATATAAGAGAAACATTTAATATCTGTTCCTGATTTCTGGATCTTTGTTTCTGACTCTTGAAAGAGCAGCACTAACTGAGACACATTTCTGGACCAGTGTTTATGAATGTGCTCTTTTACTTAATCTGATATAGATATTTGAGGTATACAGACATACAAGTAGTTGTAAGTGTGTGTGTGTGTGTATGTGTGTGTGTGTGTGTGCGTGCGTGCGTGCGTGCGTGCGTGTGTGTGTGTGTGTGTGTGTGTGTGTGTGTGTGTGTGTGTGTGTGTGCACGTGTGTGTGTGTGTGTGTACATATACTTTGCTCCTGATATCCACAGTAGTTATAGTGTAAATGAAGGAACTGATTGCAGTAAACAGGAGCTTCATCACATGAAACATGATCTCTGGGATCTTGGTTCCCTTGATTTGCTGACAACATGTTTATTATTTAGTTGTGAATGAAGTGGACAGCAAGTCTATGAATTTAGTGTTAATTATTTTAACTACGAATACATTTTAATTTAACTTTTTTCCAGGCACACAGGTATGAAATGCACTGTTTTACCATGTCAGTGTAGTACCTAGTGCAGATAAGTAAGGCCATGAGCAGTTAATGATCTGCTTCTGTAGCTGGGACAGTTTATTCAGCAGGATTGAATGGTGGCCTGTAAAGTCCTATAGTATTTGTATGCTCTACTAAATAGCAATTTGTTATATCGTTTGTGGGTTCCTCATGGATATGGGCAAATGTTACCATCTCTGATATATTACTTCCAAAAACCAGGCCTATGTCCAGTAACACGCAATAGGCACATTCTAAAGTTGTATGCAGTCTTACAAAATAAATCCTTGAAGTGTGATACGAAATAAATCTGCTATGAATGGAAATTACATCAGAGGCTATTTCTTCCCTCTCAATATGTGTGTATGAGTTATTCCCACAGTGTCTTTCAGCAATCTACTGTAGAATTTCTTGGTACAGTGCACTGTTTACTGATAAAGAAGTCATCTGCTTGTAATTTCAGAGAACCAACTATAAACTGTTTGCTTGCAAACTGACTGCTTATGTATGCTGATTCCTGACTATTTTCACCCTAGCATTACTAGATATAACTAGATTTCACAAATGTCAGTTTAATGTGTTATTTTTTTTCTCCATATGTAGTAGTATTGACAGGATATTAGCCATTCCATTATAAATTTGCTATAAGCATTTATTGTATATTTTAGTTATTTTCTTACATTGTAGTTTATATCAGCCTAATCCAGTGAGTTGTGACATGTTTTCATTTTTCTTACACTCAGAATCTGCTGAGTTTTGGAGTGAACCGAAGACATGTCATTATTTCAGCAGTAATAACCTGCATTTGGATTAGTTCTACTATATACCATACAATCTGTTCTTATGGACTCAGAAAGTTATCAAGGGACTTTTATAACAGAGAACAGTATATTTACATTTTTATGATGCACCATATACTTTGTTTTCTTTTTTTCTTATTATAAACAAACATCTGTGAATTCAAAGTTAATAAGATGAAGTTGTTGGTGCATTAGGAGCAAGAATAATTTTATACAAATTAATGTTGTTAATAAGTGCATTTTACCAACCCAGCCACTGGGGATGCACAAGCCAGTGCATTTCTTCGTGCCGGTCCCAATCCCAGATAAATGGGGAGGGTTACATCAGGAAGGGCATACGGTGTAAAACCTCTGCCAAATAACATATGCAGACAACAATACAGATTTCCATACCAGATCAGTTGAGGCCTGGGTAAACAACAACTGCCACCAATACTGTTAGCTAACAGGGTCCTAGAGGGAATTGGGCTACTGCTGGCCAAAGGAGGAGAAGGAGAAGAAGAGGGGGAAGGCATGCCCGAAGGCAGGAAGAGAAGAGAAAGGTTAGGAGTGTGGTAGTGAGGGTAGGAACTTTGAATGTTGGCTGTATGACTGGTACAGGGAGAGAGCTAGCTGATATGATGGGCAGAAGGACGGTTGATATATTGTGTGTGCAAGCGACCAGGTGGAAGGGAAGTAAGGACAGGTGTATCGGAGGTGGGTTCAAATTGTTCTATCATGGTGTGGATGAGAGGAGAAATGGGGTAGGGGTTATCCTGATGGAACAGTATGCCAAGAGTGTTTTGGAGGTGAAAAGAGTGTCGGATAGAGTGATGTTTATGAAGCTGGAAACTGATGGCGTAATGATAAATGTTGTTAGTGCATATGCTACACAAGTTGGGTGTGTGATGGATGAGAAAGAAAAGTTTTGGAGTGAGTTTGATGAAGTGTTGGTGAGTCTACCCAAGGGTGAGAGACTGGTGATTGGAGCAGATTTCAATGGGCATGTTGGTGAAGGGAACAGAGGGGATGAGGAAGTGATGGGCAGGTATGGTGTTAAGGAGAGAAATGCAGAAGGTCAGACGGTAGTGGAATTTGTGAAAAGGATGGACATGGCTGTGGTGAATACATATTTTAAGAAGAGGGAGGAGCATAGGGTGACGTACAAGAGTGGAGGAAGATGCACACAGGTGGATTATATCCTATGCAGGAGGGCCAGTCTGAAGGAGATTGGTGACTGTAAAGTGGTGACAGGGGAAATTGTAGTTAGGCAGCATAGAATGGTGGTGTGTAGGATGATGTTGGTGATCAAGAAGAGGAGGACAAGTGTGAGAGCAGTGCCAAGGATCAAATGGTGAAAGTTGAAAAAGGGTGATTGTGAGGTGGAGTTCAGGGAAGAGTTAAAACAGGCACCGGGGGAAATTGAAGAGTTACCAACTAGCTGGGTAACTACAGCAGAGATGGTAAGGGAGACAGCTAGAAAGGTGCTTGGTGTGACATCTGGACAGAGGAAGGAGGACAAGGAGACCTAGTGGTGGAATGAGAAAGTACAGGAGAGTATACAGAGGAAGAAGCTGGCAAAGAAGAAGTGGGATTGTCAAAGAGATGAAGAAAGTAGAGAGTATAAGGAGATGAGGAGCATGGCAAAGAGAGAGGTGGTGAAGGCTAAGGATAAGGCATATGGATAGCTGTATGAAAGGATGGACACTAAAGAGGGATTAAAGGACCTGTACCAATTGGCTAGACAGAGGGACCGAGCTGGGAAAGATGTGCAGCAGGTAAGGGTGATAAAGGATAGTAAGGGAAATGTACTCACAGGTAAGGAGAGTGTGTTGAGCAGATGGAAAGAGCACTTTGAGTGGCTGATGAATGAAGAGAATGAGAGAGAGAGAGAGAGAGAGAGAGAGAGAGAGAAGGTCGGATGATGTGGGGATAGTGAATCAGGAAGTGAAACAGATTAGCAAGGTGGACGTATGGACAGCTATGAAGAGGATGAAGAATGGAAAGGCTGTTGGTCCAGATGACATACCAGTGGAAGCATGGAGGTGCTTAGGAGAAATAGCAGTGGAGTTCTTAACCAGATTGTTTAATGAAATCTTGGAAAGTCAGAGGATGCCTGAGGAGTGGAGAAAAAGTGTTTTGGTACCTATTTTTAAGAATAATGGTGATGTTCAGAGTTGTAGTAACTACAGAGGGATAAAACTAATCAGTCACAGCTTGAAGTTATGGGAAAGAGTAGTGTAAGCTAGGTTAAGAAGGGAGGTGATGATTAGCGATCAGCAGTATGGTTTCATGAAGGGAAAGAGCACTACAGATGAAATGTTTGCTCTGAGACTGTTGATGGAGAAATATAGGGAAGGTCAAAAGGAGTTGTGGACTTGGAGAAAGCATATGATAGGGTGCCTAGAGAGGGGTTGTGGTATTGTATGAGGAAGTCAGGAGTAGCAGAGAAGTATGTAAGAGTGATACAGGATATGTACGAGGGTAGTGTGACAGTGGTGAAGTCTGCAGTGGGAGTAACAGATCCGTTTAAGGTGGAGGTGGGATTACATCAAGGATCAGCTCTGAGCCCTTTCTTATTTGCAATGGTGATGGACAGGTTGACAGACGAGATCAGACAGGAGGCCCCATGGACTATGATATTTGCAGATGACATTGTGATCTGTAGTGAGAGTAGGGACCAGGTTGAGGAGACCCTGGAGAGGTGGAGATATGCTGTAGAGAGGAGAGGAATGAAGGTCAGCAGAACTAAGACAGAATATGTGTGTGTGAATGAGAGGGGAGGATAGAGGAATGGTGAGGATGCAGGGAGTAGAGTTGGCAAAAGTGGATGAGTTTACGTACTTGGGATCAACAGTTCAGAGTAATGGTGAGTGTGGAAGAGAGGTGAAGAAGAGAGTACAGGCAGGGTGGAGAAGAGTGTCAGGAGTGATGTGTGACAGACGGGTACCAGTAAGAGTGAAAGGGAAGGTCTACAAGAGGGTAGTGAGACCAGCTATGTTGTATCGGTTGGAGATGGTGGCATTGACAAAAAGGCAGGAGTCAGAGCTGGAATTGGCAGAGTTAAAGATGTTAAGATTTGCACTGGGTGTGACAAGGATGGACAGGATTAGGAATCCGTATATTAGAGGGTCAGCTCAATTTGGAAGGTTTAGAGACAAAGTCAGAGAAGTGAGATTGTGTTGGTTTGGACATGTTCTGAGGAGGGATGATGGGTATATTGGGAAAAGGATGCTAAGGATGGAGCTGCCTGGTAAGTGGAAAAGAGGAAGGCCTAAGATAAGGTTTATGGACATGGCGAGAGAGGACAAGAGCAATATGCAGAGGACAGGAAGAAAAGGAAATAGATGATCCACTGTGGCAACCTCTAACAGGAACAGCCGAAAGAGAAGAAGAAGAAGAAGTGCATTTTACCAACGTGGTATGTTGATTTAAAAAAATTGAAACATGATCATACTGTGATTTATTCATGCTATTTATTATGTTCCATCTCATTTTGTTCATAGTGAAATATGAATGAAAGCAAAATTTGAAAAAAATAATGACAGAATCTATCATGAGAAACTTATTTAAGACATGAATATGAAGGAATAGCAGAAGCAAAATAGTACAGCTCTGTTAAGGGACACTTTCCAAGATGAAACTAAGAACTTTAGCTGGTTAGACCAATTCACTAGGTATTTCCCATAGAAATAATAAGGAAGTCTGAACCAGGTAAAAAGGAAGCTCACAGACTCAAACAGCAGGCTTTTTTGTTTGAGAACATTTAGGTAAAGACAATGTTTTGACTGTCAGGCTTGAACAGAGTTGTCTTTGCTAACGTTACGAGGTATATAGCAGACAGAGAAGAATCCAAAGAGACCAATGTGAGGTCATCAGTGCACTGGCTTTACCATAAAGCTGCAGTGTTTCTACAAGTGATTCACAAAGACCGAAAAAAATAATGAGATAAGGCCTAAGCCCTGTGGAGCATGCAACACCCAAAGAGAATGGAAGATGAGGGGAGAATGATACTATCCATTCTTACACCCTGCAATCTATCTTCAATGCAGCCGTTGAGCCATTCACTACTATTAGCAGATAGTCCAATGTCCACCAGCCTGCTTAGGAGCTCAGGCTGAACTATAGAAAATACTTTTAACGAGTCAAGAAGGAAATAACCCACGACAGTGCTAGAGTTAAGTTCAGCATCCACACATTCTGTGATGTCAAACAATTATATGCTTGAGTTTGTACACATTTTTCCAACATTTGGAAAATGGTCAAAGGAGTATAATAGACCAGTAGTTGTCAGTTTATTTATGTAAAAGGATCATTATTGCTAACTACCAGAGTTTGAAAACAAGTTGCTCCAAGTATAAACGGGTTCACCAGAACACAGATAGAAAGTAGAGAGAAATGGACTAAGCACAGAACATGGCTTAAGCTTCAGTGAACTTGCTTGATATTCGGCTTACTTACAATCATTCCAACATGGGTTTGACCATGTTAATAACTGGTGCAAGGACAATACTCTCAGATTAAATGTGAAAGAAATGTAGCAAAGCTCATTTTGGTAAACAAGAGTCACATTTACTACATAGGAGATATAATCTCCAGCCAAGCACTGTCGTAAGGGATCTAGGCACTCTCATGATAATTCCTTATCATTTGACCATCATGTCTCTGCAGTAGTTCATAAAACTTTTATCTGGACAACCTAATTTCCAAACATATCTCCATAGGATCCATGTAAGTTTTAATTCCCCTTTATTCATATCTTACTACACCTATTATTAACTATAATGCACCTTTTGGCAGGTATTTATCTAAGCATATCACACAGCTTGAAAGACTTCTGGGATTCAAAACTAAAAGGATCAAGTGGCCTCAAACATCTTAGCTTTCAGGAGAGACTGGCAGTCCTTTCTTTGTACTCGGTCTCTTGCAGACTACTCTGTGGAGATCTGTCTGTAGGCCTTTCGAGCCATGAAAGATCCAACACTGTTTGAATTGTTATTTCTTCACAGAACTCATGATACTTCAAATACTCAGTTAAAGGAAATAAACTTTCATCAAAAGATAAATAAGACATGTTGGCATGGTAAATTCATATCCCAATATATCCCTCCCCTCTGCAACAAGCTTCCCCTACATGTCAAGCAGAGTAGCACCCTTACCATCTTCAAGTTAAACTAGCTAGTTGGATGGGCAGCTCAAATTCTTCCCCATTCTATGTTGTCTTGGCCTCCTTGGGGCTGGGAGGAACTTCTGAAAAGGGTTTTTTGGCTAGGCTTGCAATGATCTACAGACTCGTTGCCTAGTACTTAACTATGAAAGGTTTTTTTTTATTATTTTGGTAGGTCTAGCTTGAGTAGTTTGAAGAGTATGCAGGGGGCATCAAATTGTGATGCAGAAGTTCACATGTAGTTACTAAGCATGTGGTGCAACAGGGCACTGGGGGGCTATGCTTAAGTTCCCAGTTATCCCAGGGCACTGTTTGGTGAATTGACTGGCTCAGAATCACATAACAAGCAAATGAAGGCTAAAGGCATCAAACCATGAACTACAGTGAGCAGCTTATAAGGATCTCTTAGCCTCAATCCTGCAAAGTAACAGCCAAACACAGTGGGATTAGTGAATGGATCTCGTTAAAGAGCAGTAAGAGCCCCTTAGGTTCTTTGACATTTTACAGCCTATACAACTCAGTAAATCTCCCTTTTCACAATAACATTTAAATTTGCATACCTTTACCATGTCTGTAAATCAAATTCTATGCTATGCTATGCTTCTTTTATTTATTTATTTATTTGTTTGTTTGTTTGTTTGTTTATTGGTTCATAGGTAAGTACTAGGCTGTTGGCACTAGGCCCTATATAAGCCTAACCAAAATGGTACCGTGCCTTTCGCCACCCAAGAAAATTATTTTTCTGTACCCGGGGTGAATTTCCTATTTCCCATCCAATCAAGATATTTCTTGAAGAGTGCTAATGAGGGGCTTTGTTTGATATAGATAGCTAGTTTGTTCCAGAGTATGAGAAGTCTCTAGGACAGAAATCTATCCCTCCAGCATGTTCTGTTTATTGTGGTGACAAGGTTTAGGTCCCTAGAGCGTGTAGCTCGGAAGGATTGGTATTTCTTTAAGTGGAGCATGTGCAACAGTTCTGGGTTTGACATAGCTTTGTTTGTTAGGCAGAGATCACCTCTGAGTAGGCGATATGCGACGGAATAAAGCTGGAGTTTTTTGAGACAGTCTGTGTAGGGCATCTGTTTGAGGCTGGTAATCCTCTTTGTGACGTATTTCTGTGGTCTTTCCAGTTGTTGTAGATGTCTGGTGAGGTACATACCAAAAGGGGTGTTGTACTCGGGTTTATATTAGATGCTCGAAGTTACTGAACTTCGAATACGATATGATCGACACCATATTGTTGAAGTCCAGTAACATCGAACACCTAATAAAAACATCACAAAAAGTAAAACAATAGACCTACTTGCTTTAAGAAGGGGGGTAAGCCCCCCTGCACCCCCCACACCCCCCGCTACTTAAATATTCCAACTCCGAGACTGCACTACATTGAAGTAAATGAAAATCTCCCTTTACGGAGATTTCGCTTACCTCTTCGATGTTCTGCGGTTTCGCTGTTTACGAGTCGACAATGTCAGATTCGACATTGTGAACGTTCTCGATTTTGATATAGACCCGTTGTACTCTATAGTGTGTGACAAATAGAGGGGAACAATGACCTCTTTTTTCCTGGATGAGAAACCTTTTGTGATGAGGTGTGCCACATAGAAGGATTTCCTGACTACTGTGGAGATGTGAGTATCAAAGGAGAGACTACTGTCCAGCCGGTGTCCCAAGGTCTCTTATCAAACTTTCGGTGTTAAGTAGACTACCACCTATGTGGTAGTTCATGTGCAAAGAGTTTTTACCAAAGGGGATGACAATGCACTTTCTGGCACTGAGCTTGAGGCCATGGCTTTGACACCAGACATCTGTCTCAGTGAGGTCCTTTTGTAGGATGTCCACATTGTTAGGAGTTTCGATTATGGCTCCTAGTTTGCAGTCATCTGTGATCTTCATTAGCCAAAGACCTTCTGTGTTAGCCTGTACTTCAGAGAAGTAGATACTAAACAGTAGAGAACCCAGGACTGAACCCTGTGGTACTCCACTTGTCACTGGTCTGAAGTCAGATTTGGAGTCTGCTACTTTCACGGTGTGGGTCCTGTCCATGAGCCAGTTGGCAACCCATCTTGTGACATAGGGATTTATACCTAGTTTAGTGAATTTATCTATAATTCCAGAGTAGAGGATGGTGTTGAAAGCCTTGGCGAGATCTAGATAGGCTGTGTGAACCATCTTACCTTCGTCTACAGCTTTTGTGACTGCTTCAAAGAAGTCTATTAGGTTTAGGAGACATGATCTGCCTTTTAAAAACCCAAACTGAGTGAGGTCCAGAGGTTGGAGATTAGTGATTACCAATGTCTTTGTTTATAAGTTCCATGATGCTATGTTCCATGGCCTTGCAGACCAGGCTTGTCAGGCTAATGGGGCAGTAGTTCCCGGGGTCCGTGGTGGCTTCCCCTTTGTGGAGTGGGATAACCATCTCTGTGTGCCATTCAGTGGGCACAAAGCCTGAGGTGAGGCTATGATTGAACATGGTGCTTAGCTGGGGTGCCAGTTCATTCTGTAGTTCATGTAGAATGCAGCCCGGGATGTTGTCAGGTCCATGGATGCTGTGTTCTTGGCTTTAGAGAGTGTGCTTTTTACCTGTGCAGCCATGATTACAGGAACTTTGCATTCTTCAGGTATAGAGATGGGCCCTTTAGGGGGTGAGAGGGGGATAAAGTTAGTACTGACCCTATCTGCCAAGATGTTGGCAATATCAGTTGGTTCTGTATATTTAGTGCCATTGTGCTGTAACTCAGAGCAGATCTGAGTGTTGCCATTGAGATTCTTGACATAGCTATAGAATGCTTTGTGGTTGTCTTTAGAGTCAGTGGTGATTTTGTTTTCGTAACTAGCTTTGGAGGATTTTATGAGGGATCTCAGTGTCTTACTGAGGCTGACCAGGGAGTTCCTCCAATCATGGGATTTTACTCTTTTTTGCAACAGTTTATTTCTTCTGTTGTAGAATTTGTTTATGGCAGGGGACCACCAGATTGGCTTCCTTTTTTTGGAGGATAGCATCTTGGTTCTGTTAGGGATAGCAAGATCCATGCACTCATGTAAGTGCTTATAAAGTGCATTTGTGTAGGATTTAACAGTCTTACCTCTATTGTCCATCTGCACGGGTGTCATGAAGTTTGTCACTTCTGTGTTAAGAAGTGTGAAGTTGGCTTTGGAGAAACTTTTTACGGTGGTTTCCCTAATGGGGGGTGGGGCAAGATGTGGATGTCTAGGGTGATTAGCTTGTGGTTGGATCTGACCAACGAGGATTTGACCTCTGGTGTGGAACACCAATCGCCCATGTTATTGCTGCCCCTGGTGGGGGTGTGGATAAGTTGATCTAAGGCATTGAAATTTATGAATTCCAGAAAACGTTGAGCAAAAGAGTTGGTACATGAGTAGTTTTCCCAGTTAATGGTGGCGTAGTTGAAATTGCCCATTATTAGGGTGTTGGATTCTACCCTAATATTTTCCAGTGTATCAAGAAATGAGGAGTGGGAATCCTGGGGCATGGTGTGGGATCTGTAGAAAATTACAATTTGGATTGCAGTCTTGCTCAGAGTTAGTTACACTTGGATAATCTTGGATGCATTATGCTGAGCAACTAGCCTGGAGGTGTGGATATCCTTAATGAATATGGACACACCTCCGCCTTTAGTGTTTCGGTCCAGGTTAGGTGGCCGAAAGGTGTGGTATGAATTATACCCCAAATCAAAATCTCTGCAAGGACGGCAGATGCACAGGCTCAAAAAGCAAAACAAGAAAACACTAACAGCCAGCACTTATCTGGAGGAAATTTCTTTTAATGTACAAAAACAGACCGGTTTCGGCCCACAGGCCTTTTTCAATGGGATATTAAAAGAACTTTGCTCCAGTTGAGTGCTGGCTGTTAGTGTTTTCTTGTGGTATGAATTATAGCCTGGTAATGCACGGGTGCTCTCTGGATCCTTGAACCAGGTCTCTGTCACTGCACAGATGTCGATGTTCTCCATTTTAAGGAGTGCCTTGAGTGAGTGCATTTTGAGGTTTAGACTTGGATAAGTCAGTGCATCCTTCTTCACCCCTTTTCAGTCATGGCCTGGGTTACATGTGCTAGAGTAAATACAACATATAAATGGGAATTTTAATTTTAACCAAGCAGCCAGCATGTTTAGGGAAGTGGGAAGAAAATGGAGTGGTAAGATAAAACCCACAGAGTCATGGGTAAAAATGCCAAACTCTACACATCCAGTATCAGGATGTCAGGTTTGTACCCCCTCCCCTTGACACTGTGAAACATTAGTTATGTGTACTTTTCCCCTATTTGCTGCCCAGTCTGCTAGTCAGCTAAGGATTGTTTCCCTATTGCGGTATCCTGTACCTTAATTTTTGGGCCTCATCTTCATCTTCTCTTTCTGGAACTTCTTTTTGAACTCCATTTTTTTATTTTTTGACATTGTATTTCTCAAGTGACTCATTATCTTAACTGTTCAGGATGAGCTAGTTTGCAGTTTATCTTTGACAAACTATTAGTTGCTCCTTCAGTCTCATTGCTCTCTTTCTTTCTTTCTCTCTCTGTATCTTCTCTTAATAATCATCAATCACTTTTCAAGTTGCTACATTGCACTGACCTTTATACTTATCCTCAGAATTGCATGATGGGAAAATGCAGTAGAACAAGGTGCTTCCTGAGGCACAGAAATCACCTTATGCCAGTAACCTTGACTAATGATACAGCACAATGTGATGGCTTTGGGGTACTGCCCAAAGACTGTTAGAAATATATAATCAGGATCCTATCTAACGGCACAGTGCTGTGGATGAAAGCTGAAAATTGCAGTTGAAGTTATGCGTTATTAACGTAAAACAGATACCCCTACTTACTGTCTATGTATTGCAAGGACATTGATTTTTGAAGGATTGTGAATGGGAAACTTTTCTCCCCAGGCAGTCACTGAAAATGAGCACTTTCTGGCCAAGTCGGACTTTCCCAGTAAAGAAATGTCAAATAAAATAAATAAATAAGAATAAATTGATATTGTTTAACTCATCAGGGCTATCCTGTGGGTAATATCAACATTGGCTCTAGATAATGGTCACTGTTGAAGTGCCACCCCACATGTACAAAACGAGAAAAAGAAGGTTGATGTCAATGCCAGTTGGATCGTGTTTCCTTTTGCATTCTTTGTTACTTGTTTTTCCTTTACCCTGCCTCTCTAATCCAACTGTTCCTGCCTGCAGCTCTCTGCTGATTTTTTTTCACCTTTTTCTTGCTCTCTGTCACTCTTTCTGTCATAGTAACAAAGTTAAACACAGTCTACTCTGTATTTTATTTATCTTCTCATTTACCTATTTACTTTGTTCTACTGTGCGTACTACAAAAAGTATGTGATGTACACTCTTTCTTTCTTTCTTACTGTCTCAGTTTGTCACATAAGTTTATTTTGGTATGCCCCTTAAAACATCATCAAATACGACTGACATTAAATAAAGATTTATTAACTTTTTCCCTTGGTATCGTGATGTTTGTCTCTCCTAACTTTTTGTTTGCCTAGTGAACTAAGACAGCCCTAAAAACCTTTCACAGGCTTTATGTACATCAAGATGAAAGACATTCTTATGTAAACCTTAATTCATCACTTGACTTATTTCATAACACTTAACTGTTTACACATACTTGAAATTCTTTTTAGAGATGAATTAGCCAATAATTAACAATTTCTTTATTTACACTTTATAGATCTTTATTCACATTTAGTTCAATAATGTTACATTCAAAGTCAAAATGGCATGTCTATAAACTTATTTTCACAATTATTAGACTTTTAAATATCATAATTATCTCTGCATTTATTCAGTTACAGGGTTTGATATGTATCGCTAAATAGTCATAAAAGCCATGCTGTAATAGTGTGTGGACCAAGTTATGTATTATATCGTTTTCATCTGTTATAAACCTGGTTGTAGATTATTTGAAGTGAAGATGTGGGATTATTCTTTAAAATAGTCTATTTGCAGTGAAACTATATGGTTACTTGAAGCAGGAGGAATATTTATGCCTTCTGCCAGCTGTAATAATGGTGACCTTAAACATTTTATGTTAGCATTTATTTGTTCTTTTTGTATCAATTTTTTGTATCATTCTGAAGTGCCCATGTACTCCTCCCTTTATTTCATATCATTATAGTACTATTATTATTAGTTCATTTACAAGGTTTTGTTTATTGCCAATATGTTTATTAATTTTGGGCACATGTTTTAAAGTAGCCCAATTTAAGATATCTGGAAGTACCCAGTGATTGTATTAAAATGTTTTCCTACAAATGTAGCTGTCAGATCATAGTTTTATGAACATAATTCCATCTATCCGGGATTTACCTTTTGTTTAGACACTTGCATATTCCTGTCATTGTAACATTTGATAATGTTTGCAACGATATAACTTACTTGATAATAACTAATTGGGCAGCTACAGCTCTTTTTCAGTCATAACATCATTGCAAATAAACAGGACAAGTCCCATAAGAAAGAAAAACTAACATTAGTATACATTTAATATACAACATTAAAACGTATGCATGTATATACTACTGATACAGTACCAAAGACATCAATATGAACTGAAACAGGTACAGAGCTGTAAAAATTAGCAATGCAGTTGAGTAAAATGTAAATTACCATCTTCTACATTGTGGATACATTTGCTTCTTAGTGAATTGTTTGTGTACAAGGGGAAATTTGAGACTACTGAGGTAGTTATTGAGGGCATGCATAGCAAAAAATGATACAAAACAACTAGAGCACCTGAAGAAAATGTAGACAATCTATATGATCTAGAATTGCATTTGATTCTTAAACTGCACTGTTAAAAACTATAGTGGGTCAGATTAAGATGTTTGTAGATTACAGCACAAAGGAAGACACTAGCTGGCAGAAAATGGTCCCCGGACCAGCCCAACTACTCAAAAAATAAATAGGTAAATGAATGAATGAATGAATAAATAAATAAATACATAAATAAATACATAAATAAACGCAATGTCAGGGTTATGGCAAGCCACCTTGTGATGTTGTCTTTTTGGTGCACCAGTAAAGAATCTGTAGATTCTGTTTTGAGGAGTTAGCAGCCTTTGCAAGTTACAAGTAGAAGCAGTTACCATGGTGCTAAAGCATTAAAGTAGGACTCCTTTAGTAAGTTTGATTTTAGCTTAAATTGCCAGTAAATTCAGAAGGTATGTACATATTAGAGTTGATATTTTTAATATGGTTTTAGCTATGCAGTTAACAAAGGCCAATTTTACAACCAGCTCTACTACTAAACAATTGTAAGCATGCATATTTTCAAAACCATTCTCATTTGTACAAGTAACATTTCAAAAAGTTTTAAACATGGTCAGGCTTTAGTGTGTTGAGAACAGCAAGGATTTGCTAATTTTGTTTTATTCATTGTTAAACTGACATTGAGTCTTTCTTGTGTAACCTCATGGCACAGCTGTGACAAATTTATTTGTTCTCACTCTTTTACTCCACTATCTGTCCACCATCAGTCTCCTTGTGAATGTTCCCATTTGTTCCTCATCATCAGTAAAGGGGTGACCACAAGGGGTTGTCCTTCAGGTAGCCATCCAGTGTGGTTTAAGGCTTTTCTGTTCCTCACAAACATTGGGTTAGCATAGCCAACCTGAGATGTGCAGTGGGCAGTCTGCCACTGATCATCCCTCACTTCTGCAAAGAGCATTGTCAGGAAGCATCCCTGCCCACTCCACTTAAGCATGAGAAGTGCTTCCTCCAGTCTCTACAGGAGAAATTGCATCATCCTCATGTGCTCCCTGAGCATCTGCAACCCCTCCCCCAGTAGAGGTGAATGGGCCACATCTCTCCATTCCTCACCCTCCCTGCCTGGCTCCTCCCTTGTTGAGGCCACTATTCAAACCTCAGCCGCTTGGATAGCTGTAGCAAATTTCTCCTGTTTTGGTCACACAGGGGAGAATTTCTAACTACACAGATGATCATGTTATCAGTATATAGTAGTGTGTTAATATTGTATGTTATGCCACAGTAGTCAGAAAATCCTTCTACATGGCACACCTCATCACAAAAGGTTTCTCATCCAGAAAAAAAATAGGTCATTGTTCCCCTCTACTCATCACTCATTAGACCTGTTATAGAGTACAATGCCCCTTTTGGTATGTACCTCACAAGAAATCTACAATGACTGGAAAGACTGCAGAAATACCTCACAAAGAAGATTACTGGCCTCAAACAGATGCCCTACGCAGACCATCTCAACAAACTCCAGCTTTCCTCCGTCGCATAGCTCCTAATCAGAGGTGATCTCTGCCTAACATACAAAGTTATGTCAAACCCAGAGCTGTTGGACATGCTCCACTTAAAGAAATCCCAATCCCTCCAAGCTACATGCTCTAGAGACCTAAACCTTTTCACCACAATAAACAGAACATGCTGGAGGGATAGATTCCTGTCCCAGAGACTTCCCATACTCTGGAACAAACTACCTATCTATATCAAACAAAGCTCCTCATTAGCACTCTTCAAGAAAAATCTTGATGACTGGATGGGAAATAGGAAATTCACCCCGGGGAACACCTCTGTGGCTCTGCTCGACAGGGGCACAGGAAAATCATTTTCTTGGGGGGCGAAAGACAGGATACCTTTTTGGCTAGGCTTGTATAGGCCCTAGGGCTGATAGCCTTGTACCTATCTATGAAACTATGTAGTAATATCAAGCAAATGGTTTCAAAATGTTTCTAACAACATCTATAGGACAAAAACACAATTTCTAAGTTTTTATTTAACCCTACTGCAAAAAGGGGCCCAGTATTTAAAATCTAGATATTGGTTTAAGATTTTCTCTTCCCGCTGTCTCCCATTACACATACACATTGATTTGTAAATTTGTGTTCTAATGGCAGATTATGGAAGAAAGTTACTTGTCCAGCTGTTACATATGTAGTCAGATTTCCTGGTAGATTTCAAGGTATTAACAACATCTTGAAACATTACTAACAGAAGTTTATAGGGCATGGTATACTCTTTGAAAAATAATTGTCTTGTTTCATTTTGGTTTCATCAACTAAAAGCAATATCTTTTGGCTTTTCCAAGTTAGGGGTCACCACACTGCATCGTCAGTCTGCAGATTGATTGCCAGTGGTGTTTTTACGGTGTTGAATTGTCACCCCAGTGCCCAGCCTTCACAGAAGGCACACACATGCACACATGCACCTACCTGCATATCTTTAAAAGTCACTCGACTGCAGAGAGGACATGCAGACTATGCACAGAAGGAGCTCCAGCCAAGAATCTAACCGGAGGATCTCTTGCTGTGAGGTGGCAACGCTAACTACTGCACCACCATGACCAACATTTTGGTTTCATCAACTAACTTGATCAAAATATCTCAGAGCTTCTCTCTCTATGATATAACCTCATTATGTTATTTTTGCTTCAGTTGTAAAGTTCACTTTCCTGGTCTTTCAGTGTGTAAAATGTGATGCTATTAAATCCTCACAGTCAGATATTCATGTAGTAGTTAGATGAGTTCTTTTTCCTAAGTTTGCCATGTTAGTATTAATATGTACCTATTCAGACAGTTTTTTGCTAGCCTGCCAGACTGGAGTCAAAGTTTCCCTTAAATCACTTAAAGGACAATTAATGCCATATGGAGATATTGTAATGTTAGTTTCATCCCATGAGCTTCGATAACTCTACCTGGAGATCCAGCTTTAGTTATTGGTTTTGGTCTCCTTTACCATGCTAATGGCTCATGCTAATAAGGCCGTTTTCCCATGGCATGACAATTTGAAATTCAGAGTCATGTTAGCTGCAACCAGGTAAGACATCATTATTGGTTAATTTTCATGTCTCTAAATTGTATTTACTACAATGTGCAGATCATTGCTGATCTGCACATCATGATAGTAAACTGCTTGTGTAGGCAGCGGCATTACCTCTAGTCACACACACACACACACACACACACACACACACACACACACACACACACACACACACACACACACACACACACACACACACACACACACACACACACACACACACACACACAAACACACGTGTACATGCACACACCGCAGTCCCTGTATTGGTCCTAAACTGCCTACCCTCTCTTGCAACCCTACCCCTGTAATAGTTGGTGTCATTATGGCACCTCTCTATTTTGCCTTGGTGGTCTAATGAATCACCTCCCCAATCCCTATACTGGTGCTGGTTCCATTACAGCACTTACATTTCAGAGTAATCCCTGGTGGTCTATTATATCCACCCCTCCAGACCCTGTACTGCTGTTGGTGGCTTTGTGATACTTGTTTTAAGTATTCCCTGTTGTCTAGTTGTTCCACACACCCCCAATTCCTGCTGTGCCATCAGTGCCATTATGGCACTTAATTTATGCATTCCTTGGGGTCTAGTGTTTCCCCTATCCCCAATTCCTGTTGCACCCTCATGGCAAGTAGTTGAACACAGCCTTTTGGCCATGCTCAATATCACAATGAGGTGGGGATAGCCATACTGATCTACAAGGCTAAGCAAGTTCTTGAATCAACTGACCATGTATATGCTTTTCTGGAGGCTGTTCTATAGAGAGAACATGTGGCTAATTAGCATCTGTGTCTCACTGGAATGTCTGATTAGCATTCGCCATGGTTGTGGGGCCAGCCCTCGACAGTGCTGTATGTCTTCATGGTAAAGGAAACCAAAACCTATTACTAAAGCAAAAGGGTTCACATAGTCCCAAGTAATAAACCACATTGAATAAAATCAAAATTTATTTTTTATTTTTTTTTTTTATTTTACAATTGTTGACCAGGCTAGTCTAGCTGGATACATGTCCATTTTCAGTAGAGGCCCGGGGAGAAAAGCTCCAAGAAAGACATACAAAGAAATATAAAAGTCATAATAGATCAAATTAAAAAATACAAAAGTCATAACAGATCAAACTAAAAGCTACAGCTGTAATAAAAACATAATTTATATATATATATATATATATATATATATATATATATATATATATTCAAATACAATAATCAGTGAGGATAACATTAACAGTAAGCATCAATGGGTAATGTTCATAAATAGAGTAAAATAATTTTTTTTATTCCAACCAATACATTGACAGCCTTCATTTAGCAACTTAGGACTTCATCAGAATGAAATGAAATTAGTCATGTTTTGTATTTATAATTAGTCTAATTAACCAGCAAGTTGAAACTCATTCAAAGGACATTGAAAATAACCATACAGGAATTAAGTGATTAAATTGAACGATAGAACATTAATTCATCAATTTACCAATAAAGTCAAAGCTGAAAAAGTCATTAAATACACATAAAGTATGAAATAAACAAAGATAGATATAAATGTTGTGACAAAATTATTAATCTATACAGGGGATTGAGTACATCTTTGTGAGTTTGTGGAATACCAAACAAGGTGTGATAATTGTAATTTTTGTATATATATTTTGGAAAATAATTCTATAGCTTTGAACAACTATTGAATTATATTTGAGAAGGGAAACTGTGATTCCAAAGGACTAATCTATTAAGTGATATGTGACACATCATTCTTTTTATGTAGGAAAGATGGAACATAAACTTAAGAAGAAAATTTAGGAACACATATCATATAAAAAAGTTAAATACTAACAAAGCTTTGTTTAAATACTCTTTAACTTGCATTGGTTTTAAAAAGTTTACTTTTGGTATATTAGAAAGAAGTCCTACTGATATCAGGGGGGTCATTAGGAATCCAAAATAGAATGTAAGGAGTTAGTATGGCAAACTAGAATGGATGCCACCTCCCCTCCAGGTTTGAATGAAAATGTGTCTATTTACCTTTTGTTAAAAATGAGGTCTGCAAAGGTATGATAGTTGAAGTTAAACACACTTAATTTTGAATATTGTTCAGATTTTATTTGAGGTTTAACACTATAAACATATGTACCCTTATTTCTGTCTTTTTAGATTTTACACATTTATATATATATATATATATATATATATATATATATATATATATATATAATGCACAGAATCCTGACTCCCAAAATACAGAGATTAAAAGCCCGAAACCTCAGATTACCAAAAGACCAGAAGCGCGAAATTCAAAATCCCGATGTTAAGGGATTTTGAGTTAATGCTTCTGGTGTTGCGGTTCAGGTAAGTATGTGTGTGTAAGTGTGTTTGTGAGGGGCTTTAGTGTGTGTACGTGTGTGTTGTGACTGTGGTGTGTGTGTGTGTGTGTGTGTGTGTGTGTGTGTGTGTGTGTGTGTGTGTGTGTGTGTGTGTGAGTGTGTGTGTGTGTGTGTGTGTGTGTGTGTGTGTGTGTGTGTGTGTGTGTGTGTGTGTGTGTGTGGGACTGTAATGTGTGGGTGTGAGTTTGCCTTGTGTATATGTTTGTGCGATGTCAGAGTTAGAATAATAAAGTAGGAGGTGTGAGGGGTTTGTTTGGTTATGGGGGGGGGAGTGTGTGTATGCTTGTGTGTGTGCTGTATGTATGTATTAGTTTCGCAATTTTGAATTTTGCGCTTTCAACGTCTCATTTGACTTCTAATTCTGCAGAACTTATTACAAATATTTTGCAAACTAGTGCACCTGAATTGATGCCAAGCTAATTTTTGTCCCTAAAGGTATGCTTTAGTTAAGAGTTAATCCCCTGAGCTGCTATTCCTGTGTACATTTGCCCTTGTAAGATCAGTACATATCTTAAAATAGTAAACAGTGTTTTTTATTAAATATCTTTATTGTTTGAATGTTTGTGCAGTTTTATTGCAATAACATTTTTATAATAAACATAACTATGTATAAACTTAGTGAACCATTTTATTTCAGATTAGTTTCATGAAACATATTGCTTTTGTCTAACCTTTAACACTAATCATTTACAATATTTGCATTCTGTGGCCTTAGTGTTTATCTTAATAATGAATGCCTTTTTAATAACTTTATTGCTTAAGCTAACAGAAGGAAATGACAAAAATAAAAACTAAAAATGATGACAAGTAAAATGAAAAATAAAATTGTATTATTTATTTATGACTTGCTCTACTAATTTTGAAATTTTAATCCAATATTTCAGATTTACAGGTTTATTAATAGATTTCAGCTTTAACTCTATTTCATTGCCATGGAAACATCATATAGAGAAGAATAATTCTGAAAAGGAAGGAGTCCTTACTATCTTCTTGTGATTCACATTTTTCCCATGATTAAAATAGTTTAAAATAAAGAGTATTGTCTTTTCTTAATACGGGTTGGCATGGTAGCTATTGTACAGCACCATATTTTTAGTCAGTGAAAAAATATCATACCTGAAGGTTTTTCCAAAGAACTGAATTTCTGACCAATAATGTTGTAGTTTTTTTATAATTAAATTGAACATGCTTCCAAACTGTTTTGTTATTTGATATACATTTCCAACAATATGTATCTTGACTATATTCTTGAATGCATCTCAAGTAAAGGATGCTTTGTGTAATACCTTATAGGCATACATTTTCCAGAAAGAAAAACTAGTTGTGTATCCTTTTTGAAATTTCAATTTCACTTCCAGGGAATATGCATTGATCATCTGAAAAACAAATTTCAAGAGTTTTTCATTCATATCAAAGTTGTAGTCTAATACTGTATGTAAATCAGAAAAGACTGAGTTATTAATTTTATTATTATATAGGGTTTTGCATAAATAATCTGTTAGATTTGGTATTTATGTTAGATGTAATTCACCTACTTCTTTTATTTCTCCATGAATACATTTCTAATCCCTTGAACAACTACTCAGTTTTCTTCTTTAGTTTAAATTCATCTAAAATGATTTAAGTAGTCTTAAGATGTGATGCATAAAAATATACTCTCCAAGAAGGTATCTGCCTTTTTTGGCCATTTTATCCAAATTGGTAACTTCTCAAAGTCATTTAGTTGTACAGAACTGGTAAATTATGCAAATCCATTTTTGAGATCTAATTGACTGCATATGAAATTTGTAAAAGTTTTGAGTATATTGCTTCTAAACATTAACTATGTAGAATTATAGCCTTTATTCTAAAAATAATCACTGAGCATCACCCACATTTTATTGTTTGCAGCTGGAACATTATTCTCTACTATCTTTTTCTTATCATTCATCAACTCTAAATGTGGTCTTTCCAATTTGCTTTGTATAAATTATATAACTAATAGATAGCTAGCTTAAATATGGATGTCTGAGCATATGTTTCAATATCAGATAATTTTATTTCTCCCTTATTCCAAATCTATGTATAGTTTTTTTGGGGAGGATAGAAATTTTAAAATTTTTAATAACATTTATTTGTGTTCTTTATTAGGGGATAAGGCTAGTGTTTGTGTTATGTACAATACTTTAGAAAGGATTATTTATAGCATACGAACATGGTTTAAGTTTTTCTATAGCTATTGAAGCTTGCATGTTGTAAGAGCTGATTATATTTATTATCTAGATCTTTATCTGTTCCCATAAATGTTTGCTTTTTCTTTCTGTAAATGCATCTTTGCTAAATGCAATTTATTCTGCAGACCTACAAATTATTTATCCCATTCTTTTAGTTTATCTCTATACCACCCAGTAATTTTCCAATAAAATACATGATTCAATTGTGTCCATACTGTAATTCTATTAATGTCCCCATTGTCATTAAATTTTAGAAAGGTCACAAGTTCCTTATTGAGCTATTCTCAAAAATATTTAATTCCATGTTGTAGGATGGAATTCTATTAAATATACTTCAAATTTCAGTTTTATTGCTAGATTAACTTCAAGAGTATTATGATCTGATAATGGACAGGGAATTATTTCAAAATTTGGGATTTTAGTATTAAATTGTTAAAGATAAATAATCTTCCCAATCGTGAATGGGTAACAAATTCATTAGACTAATGTATATATTTTAGGTAATCTTCATGTCAAAGACTAAATAAATATTTTGTATTTAATAAATCAACCAAGTTTTTAATTCTTTTGAAGAAGCTGTCATTCATAAGTTCTTTAATCCAATTGTCATCTCTATCAAGTCCTTCTCCCTGAAACATCCAATGGATGTCAGCCTTGTTCCCTGGAGAGACACAACGTCCATCTGCTTTACTTTTACTAGCATGGAAAGCTTCTAGAAGAGACCAGAGAATATGGTGTTGGTTTCACAATCAGAAACAACATCATAGGCTCAGGTGTACCACCAAATATGGTAAACGAGAGACTGCTGAAATTCAGCTACAAACACCTGTGGACATTGTCAGCATCTTCAGCTTCAACAGAAGATGAGAGAGGCACTGGCTGCATACAGGCCCTCACCCCATGAGGAGAACTGGTGTGCTCATAGTCAAGTACAGCACGGAAGCTCAGTGGTGTGCAAATGATTATTGGCTCCAATTTTTCTTCAAGATTCAGCAGGCTGTGGACATTGGTAATATGTAAAGATTTTACAATGGGATCAAGCAAGCCATAGGTCTATTGCAAAGGAAGCTTACCCCACTTAAATCAGCCACAGGCAATGATAGACCCAAGCAGATGGAACATTGGCTGGAACAGTACTCACAGCTGTAGGCCAGAGAGACCATAGTTACTACGGAGAGGGCCCTAAATGTCATTGAGCCTCAGACGACTATGACTGAACTCAATGCTAAGCCCACCTTAGAGGAACTCAGTGATGCATTAAAAGTACTCTTTTCTGCAGAAGCCCCCAGGAAAGATGGTATTTCCTTAGAAATTCTTAAATTGGCAAATAGTGCCCTAACCTCAAAGCTGCATGCAATTTTTTGCCAATGTTGGGGAGAAGGTAGTGTACTGCGAGGTATGAGGGATGCTAACATAGTTGCTATCTATAAGAATAAGGGTGACAAAATTGATTGTAATAAGTATCATGTCATGTTCCTTCTCTGTGCCATGGAGAAGCTGTTTGCACTTGTTGTCCTGAAGAGGCTCCATTTTCTTGTACAGATTTTATCCTGAGTCTCAGTGTGGGTTCTGAGATGGATGATACTATAGACATGGTTTTCTCTGTTAGGCTACTACAAGAAAAGTGCAGGGAGCAGAACAAACCTCTGTTTATTGTCTTTATTAATCTGACCACTTAGCATTATCAGAGCCTTCCATGAAGGAATGAAGGGGACCATCATGAACAATAGATCAACATCCAAACCTTCCAAGATCCTCAGTGGAGTGAAGCAGGGGTGTTTACTGGCTCCAAAATTGTTTGGTATCTTCTTTTCAATTCTGTTAAAATTTGCTTTAGAATGGCTACAGAGGTTATCCTTCTCTGAAACAAAATGGATGGCAGCATCTTCGAATTTATGAGGCTTAGATCAAAGATTAGGATGCTGAGGAAATGTGTAAGGGATTTCCTGCTCACTGATGAAGCAGCTGTTGTGGCTCATGCTCAGCAAGAATTTCAGACACTCATGACTCGCATTGCTGATACATGTATGGAATTTGGCATCAAAATCAGTTTAAAGAAGACCCAGGTGATGGCCCAAAATGTGGGCAATGAGCCATCAATCAGGGTGAATGACTATGAGCTGGAGGTTGTCCATGAGTTCATGTACCAAGGCTCTACAATCTCTGACAACTTGTCTCTTGATAGTGAGATCAACAAGTTCATTGGAAAAGCCGCCACAACATTTTCCAGGCTGATAAAGAGAGCATGGGCTAATAATAAGCTCACCATGCCCACCAAGGTGCAGGTTTACACAGCCTGTGTTTTGAACACATTACTGTATGCCAGTGAAACATGTATTCTGTGCTCAAAACAGGAGCAGCGCCTCAATGTATTCCATATGTGCTGTCTTAGGCACATACTTTATCTCATGGTAGGACAAGATCCCCAACAGCACAGTGCTTGAGAAGATGGGTACCACCTCCATGTTCACCTTCCTGAAACAGAGACATATGAGCTGGTTTGTCATGCCTCATGCATGACAGATGGCAAAATACCAAAAGACCTCCTTTTTGGAGAGTTGGAGTCTGGAAAGAAGCCAAACGAGTGACCCAAATAGCACTACAAGGACATATCCAAGCATGACCTCAGCATTCTCTTCATCATCATGAACACCAGGTGTTCTCTCACATCAGATATGATTGTCTGGAAACAGAAAGTGATGCAAGCTCTCACTATGAAAGAAACCACCTTGGCAAGGAGAGCAGAGGATAAGAGAGCCCTCAGGAAATTCCATGCCCATGATACCAGACCAACATCTGCCTAATGCTGCCCAGAGTGTGGAAAGGACTGCCACTCCCTGATTGGATTGCACAGCCACAGAAGACGCTGCTAAAATCAGTCCAGTAGAGGTGCAAACCCATGATACTTTGGGATCGAAGGATGCCTACATCTGTATCAAGCATTAAGTTAAAACTGTTCTCTTAGGATTGAATTTCCTGTCATATGTATGAGTGTGAATTCCAAATATTGTTCTGCTGTTTATTACCCATTCCAGTTATTCAGAGCACATTAGCAAGTATATATATATATATATATATATATATATATATATATTTATATATATATATATATATATATATATATATATATATATATCTACAAATATATATATATATATATATATATATATATATGTATATATATAGATTCACTTCAGAATCTCAAAATTCTGAAACATTGAATTTCATATGATCAAGACCATATGACCGATGTTTCAGAATATCGAAATTCCGAAACAAATCCCAAAACTAAAACAATTTAAATGTTTCTGCAGGGGGGGGCAAACCCCCCTGCACCCCCACACCCCCGCTACTTAAATATTCCAACTACGAAATCTCACTACAGCAAGGAAAAGCGAAATCTCCCATTCCATGCTGTATGCAGATCTCCATTCACAATGTCGGGATTCTGAAAGTTCAATCATATGGTCTCGGCCATATATAATTTAATTTTTTAGGATTTCGGCATTGTGAAGTCTTTCCATATAGATAGATAGATAGATAGATAGATAGATAGATAGATAGAGAGACAGATAAACTCTATTTTGACATTCAAATCTAATAATGGTGAACATGCTAGCTTTACCATTGTAATTAAATATAATTTTTGGCTTTATTGTATTTTGTTTCCATAATATGGCTACCCTCTCCTTCTTTGCTTTAGTGAAGACTATCCTAGCACTTCATATTTTGATAACTTAAAAGTACCTACTGCATTTCTTTAAAAAATATAACAAGTGGATTGTTTAATTTTTAATAAGGATCTATGCTTCATTTGCTTCTTTTAAAGGCTCCAGTGTAAATTAAAAATGCATGAGCCATCGGCAGGTCCTGAAAAAAGATAATAAGTCATTTTTTTTAAAGAATAAATCTTGACTAGAAACAAAGATGGATTTACTGGCATAAGTGTAAAAGACGTTGTTTTTTGTGTTTAAACTGCCATCTTTACTAGAGAGAAAATGCATCAGCACACCATGCATCTATATCCACAGTCACTGTTGCAATCTGACTCTCTCCCCTCTTCTACAAATACTTTATATACATTTTAAATCGATTAAAAATGCTGATGTAAAATTGGATGCACCCATCCTACATTCCATGCATTTACATGAAAGAAAGCACTCAGAGGTACGCACATACACCCATGCACAAAAATGGAGAACAGAAGCAAGCCTTCATTTTATAATTCTCTAACACATTATCATATGTGAAGAAAACAAAAAAAACCTCTCTTAATATTTTATACTGTTATCTTCCCATTTGTTGCATCTTCTAATCATGTAAGGCCTTGCTTGATTTGGGAGGTAAGTACTGTTACGTGCTTGACAAGGGTGGCAACAACCTTTAAGTTTGTCTGCCTAAAGGCATATATGTCTAGGCATCCTATGGTCCCCATGATTGCTCACCTAGTATTATGCCTATGTTCCTTTGTGCCCTCCTCCCTAATAAGTGCATGCACCTTCCTATATCTTAGTACTACCGTCTAGGTCAGCATACTGTTTAATTAAACAGTCCTACTAGCACAAAAGTATTGAGCTTAATTATATATTATAGGTACTAATTTAGAGTAATTAACTATTTGCTGTAATATTTAGTTAAATAATCACTGTATATAGTTGATCTTAATACATATTTATGTTTTTTATCTTCTAGCCATAGGAAAGCAAATCAACAGGAGAAAATACCAGTTTGTTTTACCTCAGTCACAAAAAACAAATATAAGTTGTGTCTTTCGGCTTTTCCTGGTTAGGGGTCGCCACAGCGGAACTTCAAGTCCGCTAATGATTGGCAGTAGATTTTTACGTGCCGAGTTGCCAGCCCTGACGCACAACCTTCAACGAAGGTACACCCATTCATGCATGTGTCCACACAGAAGACGCTCTAGCTGAGAATCGAACAACAATTCTGGCCATGAAAAACATCAACATGCTCATACATGGCAATACAGACAAATTAAAAAAATGCAGTTAGTCATGTATGCATCAAATAAAATATTAAATGAGTGTAAACCTTGTGTTAGGAGACTGAAAAGAAAACATTGATAAGAACTCACAATACAAATGGTAAAGGATGTATTGATCAGGATAGAAGGAATGACTACAGGCAGATAGACTAGGCCACTCCACACACAAGACGTGAAGGATATAAGAAAGTATTTCTGAAAGTAAGCTTGATGTTTGCTTGAGTGTCAAAAGTTCTTTGTGTGGATCAGATGTTATTTCAGTTTTTGGCAAAAAATGGTAAGGAACCTTATTAATAAACTTTGAACATAACCTGTCAGCATATTTACGTTGTATGATTTGGGTTGCTCCAACATTTACCACATTTTACAGCAGTAAGTAAATGAGGGTAGGGCTGCAGAAAACTTTGCATTTCTGTTTTATGTTTTTTCTTCTTTGCTGAGTACATACTTATTCCTGTAGCTTCTGTTCCACAATGTATCTTATTTATTGGGGCTTCCTGAGCTGATGAGTGCTTGGCCACTGGTGTGAGGTATGATTTAACTCCTTTGATGATGTCTTTAACTGTTACCTCCTCATGATCTTTGAGGACATTTGAGCATAAAGTTTCTGTAATATGTTTCCATGGTATCTGCAGCTATGAACTTAGTCTGTTGGCCGTGATAAAGTAATTCTCTTAGCAGCAAACGTATCTTAACATTCTTTTGAGTGTTTTTCTGTAAAAATCCATTTTTTTCAATTTAGTAATAACTTGTTCTAAGATTACCTGCATAGTGAGCTGAATCCGCTTTGCAGTTTAAATAATGTGTTGGTACTGTCTATATGGTGTCATCCTTGTCCACATGTCCAGTAACAAATGCGTACCTTGTATATATTCAAGCAGTGTGTTAATGAAGACCTGAGACATGGGGTACTCCCAGGTTTAATATATATAGCTATTAGAAACAGAATTCTACCAGACTACAATCTGTGCTGTACAGAAGTATGTGGTCCTGAAATATAGTAGGTCACATCTGATTAATATTATACAGAGTGTAAGTAAAGCTAGGACTGAAAATCTGAGAATGTGGCTGGCATCTAAAGAAGGTGGCAGAGGGCAGGTTACAGGTATACTAGGCACAAATGTGGTATAAATTTTGGAAAGCAAAAGGGGGAGTTGATTTAAATATGTCAAGATGGAGGGCAGGTGAAGAGAAATGGCACTTCAAGAAAGCTACATAAAAATGACTATTAGGATAAAAATTTGCAAAAAAATTTTCAGCTCCACCATCAGTACATAATTGCCAAGATGTCATAATTTATAAGAAAGTGTGCTCAGACAATGTACTGATATTAGAAGAGGTGAATAAAGCTGAATCCCTAGGAAGAAGGCACAGTGGTGCAGCAGTAGCATTATCGCCTCACAGCAAGAGGTTCTCTGGTTCGATTCTTGGCTGGAGTGCCTTCTGTGCGGAATCTGCATGTCCTCCTTGCATTTGTGTGGGTTTCCTCCAGGTGCACAGGTTTCCTGCCATGTTTCAGAGACATGCATCTGGAGCGTTTCTCCCTGGGCTTATGCTGAAAATTGGCTTCTTTCTAAGTTGGACTTTCCAGGTAAACAAATGTTAAATAAATAAATAAAGACTACAGGGTGGATGAGAAACTATGGAGTCCAAGAAATGATAATAATGATATGGAATAACAATAAGAAATGGATTAGGTGTTGTGGCAAGGACAATGAAGAAGTAGGTATAGAAAGAATAAAAGACGTAATGGTGAAGGGGAATTTGACGACTGATTTCATTAAAGAACATGAAATGGATTTCACTGTAGGGAATCTATACTGGCTGAAGTATCAGGTAAAACAGCTGTTAGGCACAGAAGCAAGAGGATAATAAAAGGGAAATGGATGTCAGATCAACAAGACTGTATCAGGAGACAACTTTGCAAGCTTGGAAGTGAGAGAATTTATAGATACTGATAATGATGGGCAATAGGATACTCTAGATGCATGTCAGAAGGAGGAAAGAAAATAAAGTCTATGGTAAAAACTGTCGTATACAGACATTTGGTAGATGTGCCACGTTGTAGGCCCAACCTATATGTGGATAGCTCTGGTCCATTGATTGTATAAAACTCCTTTAAAGTTAAGGAAGTAAGGAATCTTTAAGTGTCAACAATGCTGGAAATGTGGCTAAGGAGGGGTGAACTACATATATATTCAATGAGCATATAGGTGGGAAAAGTAGTTGTGAGAGTGTGTTACATCTTTAAAGCAGTTATAAATATATATGTGGGAATCAGACTAGCAGTGCATCAGAAATTAAAGAACCATTAGTAAGTTCTGCAACTAGTCTTAGTAGATATTGTGAAATAATAATAAATAAATTAATAATCTTTGTAAAATATAATGCAGTTTTTAATAACTGATTACCAAATGTTTATTCCAGTCAATAAGGTATTTTAAAAGCAGTTTATGAGTTAATCTTTTTCCCATTTTCTCTCTCTCGCTCTCTCTGTCTTTCTTTCACTTTGTTTTTCTTTGTTTTATTTCTCTCTTTTATATTACTTTTTTCCACAAGTCCAGAGTTCCCAGGGGTAGTCCAGTTGTGTCCATCCCAAGTCAGGGAACACTCATCATCTTCCTCTCCCTGCCTGGGGACATTGTTATAGAGTTGGGGAGGTGGCTCCGGCCCTGTGGGTCCCTGATGTATGGCAGCCAAAAAAACTGCCAAAATCACATTCTTTGGGACCTGGTAGAGGCACTGGTTGAGCATATGGTGGAGACATGCCTTCTAAGTATGCATTTGCTCCTACAATAGGTTCAAGACTTCCTCTGCTGCTTTGAACGACCTCTAAAAACCAAAAACGTTCATCCCCACACCATCAGGGGCCTCCTCTGCAGGTCCATTAGGCAGCGGGGATAACTGGGGTCCTCCACATTGGGTAAGACCTGTGCACGCTCTTCCCCACCCTCCACATTTTGTGTCTCTGAAGCGTCTATCTTGTGTCCCCCAATTTCAGTCCACAGTAATGTTCCTGTCTGTCTTGGTTTTTTATAATTCATCTGCTGTCTAACTGTTACTTAAGCCCTTACTCTATACCTCTTCCTGTTTTTCCTTCCCAGTTTCCCTCTCATGTGAAAAATAAAAAAAAAAAATGGAGGGATCTATCTCCCACCAAAAATATAATTCCGTTCCTCTCCCACCTCCACCATCACAACTTTCTTGATGTTTTCCTCCAGTGTATCCCCTGTCTTCTCTTTCTGTCATTTCTAGCTTTCCTATCTTCCCCTTTACTACCTTATAAAGAACAAGTCAAGGGGTCTACATAAGGATACCTTTACATTCAATAAAATAAACCTTACATCTTGTACTTCCAGACTGTTGGAATGAGTGCTGCTTTCCTCAAATGTGTCATATGTGAGCTTGTGCAGGCTCGCACTCTCTTCAGAACATCAGAATAACCAAAATCAATCACCACTTTACATTCGGCTTCCTTCATACTAAAACATACCAGTTCAAAGCCATTTTATGATCACTCAGATAAGCAACCCTATAGGTTCAGACACCTAATTAGCGAGGCATTTCCCTGTGGTATATTTAGATGACGACACACTGCTGAAGTGGCATTCAACTGCAGAGAAATATGGCTGCTGTGAATTCCTTCTGTTCAAAGAGAAGCACACACACACTGCCATGCCCACAGCTTTAATAACCAAGTGCTTGGTGGAAGAAGAAATAATGAGTGTTGTGCTCAGTGTACAGTACATGCTTATGCAACTACAACATGCAGCAGTGTGCTACAGCATGAAGGAAATTTTGTATGTTACTGTAGTCACATTTATGCTCCAGTATGCATTTTAGGTAATGTTCCCTAGACACTGTGAAAGGAGTATTGGTCCTCACATACCAATTATAAAGGCAGTGCCCATTGTGCACTGCATTTTTACTGCCACTGACCAGCTTGTTGCTGATGCCTGCCATACTGCCTGCTGTCTCATGTTGCCTTAGTGGCCATGGACATTATTTCCCCCCTGTGCATTTGGGTATTGAAGTCATGGGCATGGCACCACGTTTTTCTCTTTGCCCACAGGGCATTCACAACAGCCATATTTCTCTGAGGCTGAGGAAGTCTCAGCTCCATACCTCTCAACATCTTATAGCAAGAAATCTGGACAAAGCCATAAATAACGGGGGACAAAGGACCAAAAATAAGGAATCTTTTTAGATATTGCTCTTACAAACTTAGAAAGTTGACAGAATAACAGGTTTTACATTAGAATGAATTTACTGAAAGGTATGAAGTCTATTTGCCAGAAAAGCACAGTTGTATGAGAAACAGACCAAAAATATAAGACAAAAATCTGGACATTCTGTGAAAATCTATACAGTTAAGAATATGCTCAGCTCCCAAGAGACAGAAACAGAAACCAAAGAAAGACATGCCAACACCTGTGTCTAGGGTGGAGTTAATGGCTACCCCTGCAGGTACAGATGCAGTTTGAGGTGCAAGGACAAAGGGAAGGTCAAGCTCAAAAGTTTGATGATTACTTACAGTAATCATCGATCTTAGATGCATTAAACGATGAAGGGACAACCATGTTATTTAACTTAGTGGGTGATAGAAATTTAAAAGCACCAAAAGATTTTGAACAACCATCACACAATGGTAACTTGGTTGCAGACAAGTAACATTGCCTACCCAATATTATCGAAGAGAGAATAAGGAATGCTATATTATATCCATCAAGCAAAACTATTTTTCTTCTTCTTTCAGCTTTTCCCGGTTAGAGGTCACCACAGCGGATCACCTGTCCACTCATGATTCGCAGTGGAGTTTTACGGTGTTGAGTTGCCAGCCCAGTGCCCAACCTTCCACAGAAGGCACACACATGCACACATTCACACCCAGAGTCAATTTAGAGTGTCCAATTCACCTATAGCATGTCTTTGGGATGTGGGAGGAAACCGGAGCACCCCAGAGGAAACCCATGTGACCACAGGGAGGACATGCGGACTCCACACAGAAGGCACCCCAGCTCGAACCAGAGAACTTCTTGCTGTGAGGCAGCAATGCTAACTGCTGCACCACCGTGGCCACCCTCATTAAGCAACACTATTAATAAGGCAAATTCAGATGGGGATTCTGTGCCTGTAGTTTCTATTGGTCCGAACATTAAAGCACATAAAATATATGCAATAAAAAAATTAGAAGGCTGACTACGCTGAGACATTTGATTTCATAGATTTGGATGGAGTACAATGGATGATGGATAGGGAAGCATTAGAGTCCAAGGATGTAGTAGAGATTTTGGCTGCATTGAGCTGGTGTCATCCCAAGAACCTTAATTTTAAGTCACGGTACAACTGTGTCCTGGGGTTCATTTATTATATGGTGGTGAGTTTAGGGAGAGAACCTGATAAAGCCCTTCTTTTCTGAGTTATTTTTTTCATCATTGCTGAAGCACACTTCATTAAAAGTGGGCTCTACTGATTGTGATATGATCAGAGAATCAGAATGCTTAAAGCCATGGATAAAGAGTTAAGGTGGGATACTATGGCACACATATACAAGGCTAAGTGTCATGACTGATAAACCCAAACAAAATTTAAGCCATGCAGAAGAGACATCAGATTTAAAGTCAAGTCATGCTGGAATATTAATTTTGGTTATTGTGTATAGCCTTTGTGCAAATTTCCCCATATCTGCAATATTTGCTGAGGCTAGTTGGCATAACAGTTAAGGTCTTCACCTCCTGTGCACAAGGTACAAAGTTCAAACCTGACCTCTGACCAATTGCCTGTATAAAGTTTTTATGTTCTCCTTGCGTCTCTTTGGGGGTTCCTCCCACCCCCCAAAAACATTTCTACCTTAAAACTCACCCAATAATTGAGTTGTAGTCTAGCTAGTGTTGATAAGGGGGAAGAGTTGTATATACCAACTGCTTTGTGCATTAACTGTGGTGGATAGTATCCTCAAGATATGAAAACACAAATCCCAAACTGTAGCCACCTGATGCTCTAAAAATTGGGTCTAGCTGATTTGGTCACATTGACTAATATCTCCAAAATGGGCATGGGTAGTTACCAGTGATGAGTAGGTTGGGGACCCAGCCTACTCTGACTTATACCAGGGACCCTGGTGGGAGGGGTGTGTGTGCCCCTATTTGCCAGTGTGTTACTGCCATAAAGCCCAGCAGCCCTGGTCAATAAGCTACTAGCTAGCTAGTGTCCAATTGCCTAGTTTGGGATACTTGGGATGGCTCTGTTGAGCAAAAACGGAATGTAAAACGAATGAATCTGCTAACCATGAGCTAAGAATAACTACACTCAGTGTAGGTTCACTTACAGGATGCAGCTTGGAAGTGGGTAACTTAATGGTAAGGAGAAGGCTAGACATCCTGTGTATCCAGAAAACAAAATGGAAGGATTGTGCAGCAGAATCACTTTGCTTGGAATCCAGAATCTACAACACTGGAGGAGGACAGA
The DNA here is from genome assembly GCF_019279795.1 of Protopterus annectens. Lineage (NCBI taxonomy): Eukaryota > Metazoa > Chordata > Ceratodontiformes > Protopteridae > Protopterus > Protopterus annectens. The sequence goes on from NC_056726.1 coordinate 570,179,207, forward strand.
CTAGAAATGGGTGGGATTTGTGATGAGGGAGAGGCTTCAAAAGACAGTGAGGAATGCTATCAGAATTACTGATAGACTCATGGCAATCAGACTCCAGTGTAGCAATAGGACACCATTCAAAATCTCAGCATATGCAACAGCAGGGTTGTGATAGTGAGGAAAAGAGTGCAAGACCTACTAGAAAAAGCAGGACAACATGAATTGGTATTGATAATGGGTATCCTGAATGCACAAATTGGGAGAGACAGAACAGGATATGAGGACTGCCTGGGTCCACATGGGTTAGGCAACAGGAATAAAGAAGGAGGTGCCATTTTAGACTTCTGTCTGGCAAATGGCTTGATGGTGGCTAACATATAAAACAGTGGCCAAAATTCAACTCAGGTAGACTTCCTCCTAGTAAAGAAATTGAACTGAGGTAAAATCAGTGACTGCAAATTGATCCCCAATGAAACAGTCAGTCTACAGCATAAACCACTGGTTGTCACAATCAGCTGCAAGCAATGGTCAGAGAAGGCTGATGACCTGGAAGTTGTCTGGAGAGAAACCACAGAAGTTCAATAAATTACTCAGGGCTCTAGCACATCAGGAGGAAGAGGAAATCGGTGTAGTTAAAGAAGAATGACAGCACCTCAAAACAGCATGTTTGAGGATTGTAGAGCAGATATGCAGCCAAGCCAAATATGGAAGCAAAGTACATAAGGAAAGCTGGTGGTGGAATACAGAAGTCCAGGAAGCCATCAAAGGAAAAAAAAGAGTACTGGAAAAAGTGGGAAGTAGAAAAGACAGACCAGGCTAGGAAGTACAACTGGTTGGCTAACAAAGAGGCTAAGAGAGGATTTACAATAGCAAAGAACAAAGGATCACAGGCACCCTGCAAGCTTCTTTATAGTGACTTAGTAAATGGCACAAAGACACACTATCATGTTGCAAAGTAAAGACAGAAAGATAAATAAGATAGTCACACAACCTTCATAAGGGATGCAAGCAACAACCTGCTCACCAGCCCACAGGACATCAAAAGCAGATGGAAGAAGTACTTCCATCAGCTTCTGAATGAAGAAAACCCCTCAGAACCTGTACTGACCCAGACACAGCCTATGATGAAAGAAGAGGAGGAGTCCCCTCCAAAGAAGTCAGAACAAAACTGAGAAAAATGAAGTCAGGGAAAGCAGCAGATTCAGATGTGCTCACACTAGATACGATACTGATGTTGGGTGAAATGGGAGAAATGGCTGCTGATGGTATTTATAGCAGTACTGAGAGAAAGACATATCTCAGATGATTGGAGAATAAGTATACTAGTGCCAATGTTCAAGAACAAAGGGGACATTCAGAACTGTGAACAGTACAGAGGTAGCAAACTCCTGTCACACTGCATGAAAGTCCTGGAGAGGGTGATTGATAAATGAAACAGATGCACTGATGCAACTGTCAGACCTTCATTAGTTAAATCTGATCACAAATCAGTCACCTCTGAGCTACCACTAACACCAGAACTCACAAAGGGCAAAGTCAGACTAAAAAACTTCACCAAGACAAACTATATCCTCCTAGCGGAAGGTATATATGCATTTCAAGTCCCACCCCCAGCTGCATGTGGTAACTACACCAAAGTTTACACTAAACCCCTGTACAATCACTTGAATAAGTGTATAGACTCAGCTCTACCAGAAATAAAGAAAGCTAGAGCCCCAAGTAAAAACAAGTCACCATGGTGGACATCCAGCATCAACAAACTTTACGACAAATGCAAAAACTTGCTTTTCGAGAAAACAAAGGCAAGGTCCCAACTATGGAAAAGCACCCTTCTCAGCCTCAACAGGCAAATAAGACAATGTGTCAAATCCTCTAAGGGCATCTTTGAGAAACAACTTAGCAAGCACAGCCAAGGATAATCATAAGACCTTTCACAGCTTTGTACATAGCCTAAAAGGTAGGGCCGATGCATGTGCTGAACTAGTGATTAACAGTATCACACACATTGACCCCACAGAGTTAGCAAACCTGCTAGTGGATAGGTTTGTTAAAATTTCAATCCCTTATTCCCTCCAAACTATCACAAACCTTTCCCCAACCCCACCCCCACCCTACATATCTGAAGAGTAGGTCATTAAAGCCTTGTCCAATGCAAAAAGCACAGCTTCTATGGGACCAGATGGCATCCCAGGCTGTCTTCTAAACAGGCTAAAACATGAACTAGTATCACCATTAAGTACCCTTTTCAATCACAGCCTAACCACAGACTTTGTTCCTGTGGAATGGTGAACAGCAACAATTATTTCCTTCCACAAAGGTGGCCTAGCAACAAACCCAGGTAATTATAGACCCATAAGTCTGATCAACCTCATTTGTAAGGCTATGGAGCATATCATCATGGACCTCATAAATAAAGACAAAGGCAACCGCCAAACCCTGGATCCAACACAATTTGGCTTTGTCAAGGGCAGATCCTACCTGTTAAGTCTGGTGGATTTCTTCAAAGATGTGACCAGGGCCATTGATGAGGGCAAATCTGTGCACACAGCATACCTCGACTAGGCAAAGGCTTTCAACACAAGTCCACACTCAGGCATTACTGATAAGCTTAGCAAACTGAATGTAAAACCCTTTGTTGTAAGATGGGTTGCCAACTAACTCATAAACCAGACACACGCTATCAAAGTGGGTGACTCCACATCAGCCAGCAAACCTGTCATCAGTGGGGTGCCACAAGTGTCAGTACTGGGCCCCCTTCTGTTTGGTATGTACTTTTCAGAAGTTTAGGTCAAAATTAAGGTGTTGCGTCTGACCAAGTTTGCAGACAACTGCAAACTAGTTGCATATATATTTAGCAAATTGTATAAAATGTTCCACCTTCTATATAGGGAAATGTAATAGAAGACATAAAGATAGAATTATAGAACACAAATCAGAGATTCGAAAAGTGAATAGTAATGCTCTTGCTAACCATATAGGGGAAAAAGGTAATGAACATGGTTTTCATTTTGGAGGAGTAGATATTAAATTTAAAAATAAAAGAGGTGGTGATATAAATAATGCCCTAGAGGTTTGAGAATATGAATGGATTACATGGTTATGAGTAGATTGTAAACCTGGTTTAAATGCAGCTGTTAGTATGAAACCTATATTGAAAAAGAAGCAAATTATCTTAAATTAATATAAACATAAATAATATATATTTTTTATGTTTTATTTTTATGCTGAATTTTTTATGCATTTAAGGTTGATTTTAATATTAATTAATAGGTTAACTGAATATGTTCTTTGTTTGGGTTGTGTCATATGTTTGAATTATTTAAATGAAGATTTCTGTTTTAGCTTGTTACATACACACTGAAGAAGGCTATTTGCCTGAAAGCTTTGTGGTGTTTGTAATAAAATTGCTTATTGTTGAATAGCTCAATGTGTCCAATATTTGGAGTTCTTTTGCTTGCAATTATTGAATCCCCAAACGATGTCAGTATTCTCCAGGAGGGTATTAAGCAGACCAACAACTGGTGTCTTCATCATGGTCTCAAACTGAATGTAAAGAAATGCATCATCATTCCCTCTGGCGAAAACAGTGTTCCTTCACACTATCAAATCAACAACAATACACTATAGCTACGAACTGGTAAGGGATCTGGGATCACAAGTTGACTGTGACCTTAACTTTGTCCACCATGTGTCTACTGTAGTGAGGAAGGCTTTCTATGTAGCACATTTGATTAGTAAAGGCATCACCTCAAGAGTAAAGGAGGTTATAACCCCTCTATATTCGGCACTAATCAGGCACAAAATAGAGTATAATGCCCCATTCAGCATGTACCATGCACAGCACCTGCAGCAATTGAAGATACCTCACAGGTTTCTAACAAAGAAGATCAAGGGACTCCAGCACTTGCATTACACAGACAGACTAAAGTCCCTGTCACTATATTCTGTATCATATAGACTACTTAGGGGAGACTTATGCCTGGCTTACAGAGCAATCTTATACCCAAACCTAATGAACTTGCTGCACGTCAGTAAATCAAATGGGACTAGAGCTACCTGTTCCAGGGACCTAAATATGGCCTGTGACTTAAATAGGATATGCTGGAGGGACATATTTGTCTCCCAGTGACTGCCACATCTTTGGGCTAGGCTACCAGTTCATGTGAAATAGAGCACATCTATGACACTGTTCAAAAGGAACCTGGATGAGTGGATGGGAAATCGTAATTTCTTACCAGAGATAGTGCCCACAACCCTCCTGGGCATGGGCAGTCATTACTAAATGCAATCCTGGGTATTGACTAGTGTGTCTATGGTATTACATTGGGATGAAACAACTAGGCTTGAAATGACCTCCGGGTCAATAGCCTCATAAACTCCTATGATCCTATGATGAGCAGTTCCAATTCAGATCAGGAGCAGCACAATTGAACCAATGTTTGCAGCGAGGCAGATGGTTGAGAAGAAGCTATAGATGAGGAAAGAGTCCAATTGGGCATTCCTAGACTTGGAGAAAGCATATGACAAGGTCCAAAGAAAGCTGATTTGGGCAGTCTTGTGATGGTTTGAAGTCCCAGAATCATTGGTAGAATTGCTGCAGGCTATGTACAAAGACCCAATGACTCGAGTATGAACAATGTTTAGGCTCACAGAGGGGCTCCCAGTTGGATTGGGTGCACATCATGGTTCAGCACTGAGCCCACTGCTGTTCATATTGGTGATGGACTACATTAACAAGCAAGTTGGAGAGGACAGGTCAACAAAGTTGGTGTATGCCAATGATGAAGCATTACAGGCAGACACTGAGTAAGAACTTCAGCAAAGGCTAGAGGAATGAAATGCAAAACCGAAGGCACATGGGTTGAAACTGCGCACATATAAGACAGTTGTAATGGCAGCAAATGGGGGAAATCAGTAGAAGCTGATAAATGAGATAGAAGGGAAAGTAGTGGAACACGTTAACACCTTCAAGTATCTGGGAGAGGTAGCTGAGGAGAAGGGAAGTCTGAATGAGGAGGCCAAAGCTAGAATCAGAGGAGCTCCAATCAACTTACATAATGTGTCAGGGTAATGTAGGGCAGAAGAATGCCAGAGAAGCTGAAAAGTAAGGTGTACAAAACAGTGATGTGACCAGTACTACTGTATGGTAGAGAAACCCAGACAGAAAATACTGAACAAATAAGGACTCTAGAGGTCATGGAGATGAAGTGCCTGAGATGACTGGTAGGATGCACACTGTGGTGTAGATAAAGAAATGAGGACATCAGAGCAGAAGCCAAAGTAGCTCCAATTGCTGATGAGGATGCAATATTTGTAAAGATGGGTATCCGGGGGCCAGTTGTTGCTTCAAACAGACCAAGGGTAATGTTGCCAAAACTTTTGCATTTAAGGCTAACAATTTTGATGAAGTAGAAGTGGAGAGGGGTATAAATTCACTTTGGTGTTTTAATATACCCCTTGCTTTTCATAGAATCAGATAAAACAGCTAGGAACTATACTGCCATTGACACTGAAGTTTCAGAGACATTATTGTAGGATTACCCAAATAAATAGGATGCTATTAAGTTACTAAATGATTTCAAGCAGTGTTTTGCAATCAAGCCCAATGCACATCATCAGCTAACACATTCTAAGAATTTGAATAATTGGTCCGTTTCTGTCAGCACTGGCTGAGTCTTTTGTTGCCTATCCTGTTGGTCTAGTGCCTAAGAAAAAAGTGGGAGAATTTAGAATACTACATAAGAATAAAGAGAGAGAATTTAGATAATACATTGGTTATCCTTCCCTGAAGGGTTTTCAGTTAATGAGGACATTGATAAATGAGATTGCTTTGTGATGTAATCCAAGTCATCTGTAAATTCAAAGACCCATAGCTATCCAAAGTGGACAACAAAACCGCTTTTGGTCTCCTCTCCATTCTCCATCAGGATTAGCAGTTACAAGGCATGCAGTTCAGAGATAATTACTACCATGTCTGTGTGTGCTTGGCGTCTTGCACCATTTAAGCAATTTAAACACTTCAGTACAGCATTACTGTGGTGTTGGGAGCAGAGGTCTGTAGTAGAAGATGCCAGAGATGGTGTCCACTCTTCTTGGGGCTGTGCAGTGATCTAGGTGTTCCACTGGCTCAGGGCAAGACTGATGGACAAACAAAAGAAGCACTTTTCTGGGGATTGTGTCAGACACATCCAGTTCCTCCTTTCGCTTCCTAAAGTACAAGTTATAGAAAGTATCTTATTATTTGAAAAAATACTTGGAAAACTTTTCAAGCTTCAAAGAAAGTTGCAATTGGCCAAATCATGGTATGATTATAAAATTTTATTTGCAGAACCATGGCCCCAGGCAGGACTCACTCATGGATTTTATAACTCGTTTCTCACTTAGAAGATGGTTGGTCTTTATAACACATTTTACATTACTCTGCATGTTCATTAGATTTTACTTCTTTGACAGTTTAATTTAACTTAACTGCAATCAGTTTATTTTCTAAGATGTCCACTTTTACAGACATAACAAAGTACTTGAACTTAGACATAATGTTCAACAGATAGGAATGATTAAGGGATAATCACTTTGATGGTAGGCAACCAGTTGTCTGCTAATTGTTAAAGCCAGTTATTTTTGGTTCATGCACTGATCTAGATGATAGCACAATCATGTGATCTGGGCCACTCTGTTTACCTGGATGTATTTTGGTGTACTCAGAGTTACCAAGTTACTAAAGTCCCTTAAATGAAAAAAATGTAGCTTTTATTTTGAATGGAGTCTTAAAGTGGCTCCAGATGGCTAAGACTGACCAGAATGGTGGAGAGCACCAAATATCTTGGATAAAGTAGAAGTCCATATATTTGTCCATTTGGCAATGAGATCTCCTCTTCGAATTGTATCCTCCTCCTACTCATTTGGATAAATTAGCTTTTTTCTTTCCTAATGATGTTAAAATTACACCTGTGGACCTTGATACTTCTTTGGGTAGTGTATTTACCCAGCGGGGCTTACCTGTATGTGGATACTCTTCACACTCACTCAGGATAGGGTGACCCTCAGATTTAGCCTTGCAGGGTCAGTCTGTTGAGGTTTTAAAAAGGATGAGTATATGGTACTCCAATGCCGTTTGAAATACATTTTGAATCTATAGGTGGTTATTCTCATTGCACTGTATTGCTTTCCTTTCAGAGAAAAAGCAAGGCATTACTTTGAGACACAGTAATATTTCACGAACCTTAAAGAGAAAAAAAAAATTCACACAAGTGCGAAAATTTTGGGCATGGCTCAACACAGCCACAAAGTAATATACAACGAAGACTCTGGGTTAAATTGGAGGCAACTTCTGCCAATTTTGCTTCAAACTTTGCAGGAGGTAGTTTTTTGTCAATTTCTGGTACTCTACACAGTGGATAATTATTTGGATTTCATTCCAAAACATAGCTCTCAACAAGTCAGGGACAAATCTCAACAGAATTAAGGAGAAATCCACAAATTATCAGGGACAATTGGGAACAGTTTTAACTGACTCAAGCCTATAAACCCATTTTTGTACACTTCCAGTTCAGACCTATAGCTCCTTGTGACAGCCAGACATTTTTTGGGCTTGGTATTTTTTAACCAAATGACTTATCAGCTAAAATAGTTAGTATTAGAAAGTCCAAAGAGTTTTTAGCAAAATGGCACTAATGTTACTTTAGGATATCCTGCAGTGAAGAAATTATTCAATTAATTTGTCACTTTATTATTCATATGTTCATATTTATATTTATATTTTCATAACTCAGAGCCCTACATGTTATTGAGGGGTATGGTGTGAAATGTCATGGTGGAAGACTGGACAATTCATTTTCAATGTCCATTTATATCACACTACATATGAGATACTGCTAGTTGCTTGTTAGTAATTATGGTTATAAACAATATGTCTGTATGTACTTAAAATCAAAAATCAAGTGACTTACGAACTGTTGCATGACATCAGGTGAAACTTTAGGCACTCTTGAAGAAAAACTGTCTTTGATATTTGCATTGTAAGTTACAGATCTTTAAAGATATTCAGCTTTGTTTACATTGCTAATTACATAAATAAGGATGTTTTCATATTTAATATCTTAATAAACATGCACTTATACAGGAAATTCTTGTTGTCATGTGAAAGCTTATGTCTGGTTAACATAAATGTTCTCACAATATATGTGTAGGTAGTACAGTTTCCAAGATATAACAAATTGTTTGTGAAAGTTTAACAAAAATATAATTCTGGGTTTATGTGTATTGTAATATATTATAGTATTTATGGAAAGTCTATGAATGCCCTGATATTATCACTGCAAAGAATACTTCTTAATGATAAGATTGCTATTTGTACAGTTTTAATACCTGTTATTTTTCACAAAATATTTCTCATTTTATGATTTTTTACTTTATTTTTCAGAAAATTATCTGGAATGCAAAATGTGTGTAGGCTGTTACAGGTATGACATTCCACAGCATACAGGCATCAGTGCGTTAAAATATTAGTACTATTTACCTGAGACATTGACAGATGAAGTGAAGGTGAATTAGTGTATATTTTCTGAAGTAAAAAAAATATATAACCCTTATTATTGTCATTACTTATTAAGTGTGATTCACTACCTTAACTCCAAAAATCACCCATTTAGGAAGGAATAGGAGGGGCAGAGCTAAAATTTAAGTGACAATCAAGTACAGTTAAAAAGTATGTTCCAAAATGCCAAACGGGCATATTATATTTTGAGAGATCATGCATCAATTAAACATGCATTACATGGGTTTGGCTTGGCTTAGTCAGCCATAGTACCTCATTTATCTTGGAGTAGTGTCTTTAATCATTTAGCTATAGAAAAAGCTAGAATGTTAGTGAATTACGTGGTTGCCAGGGTGGCACCACTGTTTGGCATATCAGTGAGAAAACATCCAGACCTTTACCACATGGAGCCTGAGTGGCATAACAGAGATGAGGTATATCTATCTGTATTTGGTATTAACATTTATAATCTTAATGTATCTATCTTTTTGCATAGAAGAGTGCATGACCCCTCTGATGATAATAATTGTGGAGTTTATGGAGCTGCTGTGGTATGGTTGGGGTTAGGTCACACTCCTCAGCATCAGTATGACACTACAGCAGTGTCCTGTATCTCCCCACTAGCCCTGAACATGGCTAAGGTTGAGCCTGTGGGAGGTTTAGGCAGGTCCATTAGTCATGGTGAATGGGGGGAGGAGTTGGTGGTAAGTGACAATCAGCTGCAGGTTGGTGGAAAAAAAATAAATGTTGGTATTTCCCACCATTATACATACACTTCATAGTTTTTTTGTTTGTTTTTTTAAACCAAAGTGAGTCCATACAGTGTTTTCTCCATGAAAGCATCTTCACTTCATTGAAAGTATCTTTACAGCTTATTGACAGTTCTATTCCATGCAGTAGCATATGACGCAAGCCATGTTGCATGAAATGGTGACCTATATGAATTCAACTGGAATGTAGTACTTACAGACTGATCCATTTTACAATATACAGTGCAAAGATGGAGGCTCATTCACATGTCTCCTTCAGAAATTCAAATTCAAACAGTGCAAATGGATTTAGTAAATTAGGGGCATGAGCAATTACAAAACTACTAAAAATTGTAACAATAATCCCACTGATACCAAAATCAGGGATTTAAATCTTCAGCAACTGACCCTCATCACTGAATCAGATGACTCCCCTGTATACTAAGCAGTGTGATACACTATCCTCCTTCATAGAGGATCTGAACAATTTGACTGGTGCTAATAAATTTACCAGGGCATTTGATACCATAACATACCACAATCCAACATTATCAACAAGTTAACTGCACTCCAAATTGGTCTATATGTACTTAGATGAATGGATAACTGACTTAGGAACAGAACCCAAACTGTGAAGTTGTCAGGTGCATTTTCAGAGAGCATGAAAGTAACCAGTGGGGTACCACAGCGATCTGTGCTAGGACCTCTTATTCAGTATATATTTCTTTAAATACAAATAAAAATGGGGAACTTAAGTTAGCCAGGTTTGCAGATGATTATAAACTTTTCTTAAATCCCCTTTCGATATGCAGAGGCTATGAAGTAAACCTATACATGTAAATAGTTGGTACTCTGAAAACAGGCTAAAACAAAATGTTAAAGAATGCAGTATGGCTGCACTTGGCAAACTAATGCTGCATTCAGCTTACAGTATAGAAACATCCCACATCAAAAGGAAGATGTTGTGAGAGACATTGGGAAATTGGTAAATCTCTCATTTGATCATCATGTTGCAACAGGGGTCAAGAAATCATTCTCTCTGACACAGCTGATTGTCTAGATCCAAAGAAGCCCTTACCCCTCTATATTCTACACTGATCAAGTCCATCCTTAAATATAGTGACACTTTTGAGATGTATCTAACTAAACATATCAAGCAGTTGGAGAGACCCTAAAGGTTCCTGACAAAAATTACCATGGCCCTAAAGGACTTGAGCTACCAACAGAGGCTTTGATGATATGAGGTAGTGCCAGGGAGAGTAGGGCAGTGCATGTGTAACACATGCCAGCATAGATAGCTGGAGTTTTGTAAAGAATTTTATGTCATTTGACTATTACACTGATTTCTACAAATGCTTGTGTTAAAATGTATTTGTAAAGTTGCTTGTGTTAAAAATGCATCAACCATGGGTCTTGCTGGACAGAAAAATATATGCATGTATTTCAGACAGTATTATTATAACTGATTAAATGTATATGTTTTAACAGAGAATTCTGGAAGGGAAGAGGTTGATCTCAGTCCAACTATTTTTTAAAACTAGATTGAAAATTAAATGGGTTGGTTTAGGCCATAAATAGTTTATCTTACAAGTCTGATTGCAGCCAGAGACAAAAATATCTGGGAAAACCAAGACTAGAAATCCTTCTGAAGCTAGAGAAAAAAATGTCTGGGAAAACCAGGACTATAAATCTTTCTATATTGTCCTTAGGGGTGAACTAATTGCTACAGTGGAAAGGTGGAAGTTTTTGAAATTATTTGATAGCTTTCAGATGTTGCAACAGATCTTAGCAAATCTGTGGGTGTGTATTGTACCTGAGTCAAGTGACTAGATGTGATGTCATTCTATAACCAGCACTGAAATTATGTTTTAGATATTTTGAGAGATATGATGGAACTCTTGCAACAGCCCTTTGTTTCATGGAACCTAACAGGAAATATCTTTCACAGATGTCTCACACAACCACACACTTCATCTTGCCTTGCTGTAGTAAGCAACTCAACATCTTGCCTTGCTGTAGTAAGCAACTCAACACTCATCATCTTGCCTTGCTGTAGTAAGTAACTTAACTAGGGAACAGTAATTCTTTAGTCAAGTCAGGAAAATATAGTGAGATTAGTTTGTTGTTTTTCTGCATCTGTATGAATCTATCCAAATGTGTTATTTTTTATATATCTTGTGACTAAAACGTTGGTGTTTATTGTAACTAGATAGTCAGTATTCGTGTTTTCCATTGTATGTATTATAAAATATTTCTTTACCTTTCATTGTGGCTGGTCTTTTAGAGAATACATTTAACATATTAAAAGTACTAATGCTTATTTTAGTGATACCATGGCTGGTGCTGAAAGGTTTGCTGCATTGGTCAAACTAGAGCCTTAGAGCAGCTGACAGGTGGAAGTCTAATTACCTTATAATCTGGGCAGGGGGGGCAAAGTTGTTAAATCTGTGCCAGCCTTTCCCAGGTGTGTGTGTGTGTGTGTGTGTGTGTGTGTGTGTGTGTGTGTGTGTGTGTGTGTGTGTGTGTGTGTGTGTGTGTGTGTGTGTGAATCAGATATCCAAGTGTGTGTGTCAGCTACGTGGAACAGGGACACAGAGCTCCAAAGTGGTCAGTATGGAGTCTTGTTTGGGGCTTGAACAGAGAGAGAGAGAAAGTCCAGTCTCAAGTCTGGAGTGTGCTGCCTGTGTGCCTTGAAAGGGAAATTGTGCTTGGTGCAGAGACCTACATCTGAAAATAGTGTGTGTAACTATTTTTGCCCCTGGTGGCCATCCCTCACAGGTATCAGTGGTGAGGATTGAGGCTCCTTGATTACTGGCCCAGAGTAGGGACCATCACATAGGTGTGTCCTTGTTTTTTGCTTACTATTGAATCCTTAGTTGCAGTCTGTGTCTTGCCTTTTGGTCAATTACAGATGCAGCAGCACAAGATCTCTTATATTTCCACTGATCAAATAGTTCAGTGAATATTAGAACCAGATAGCTGAACCTGCTTCACCAAATAAATGCATGTATTTATTTATTTATTTATTTGTTTGTTTGCAGTTTGTTAACCAGGAAAGTCCATTGGGCCAAGATAAGCTCTTTTTCAATGGAGGCCCAGGGAGAAAAGCTCGATGTAAATACATATGCATACAGTCAAAAATACAGAAACATATAATCAACTACATATACTTACAATCAAAATGCCAATATAAAAGTATAAATTTAACAAGCACTATAAATAGACATAGGATCCAAAATGAATCAGTAGGGTTATAAGATTTTGTGTACCATGTTGTGAGATAATAGAATGTAGATATGAAATAGTTTATGCTTTATATAGTAGAAGGAAGATAAGAGAGAGAGAGAGGTAGAAGGGGGGTGGATAGGAATAGATTTGTATTGGATGGGTAGAGATAGGGTATGGATGAGGAAGACTGAGGTGGAGGTAAAATGTGTAGGAAGAGATAAGGTGTGGGTGAAAGTGAAACAATTTAGGAAGGGTGGGAGCAGGATCATTCTCATTTGGAAGTGAGATGAGAATGAAGTAAGGTTTTGAAAGTAGTGGGGTTCTGGGAGGTACAGATGTGAGGGGGGAGTGAATTCCATTTCCACGCAAGGACAGAAGGACAGAAGGAGTTGACCGGGTGTGTATAGGGGCTTATACAATTCAAGTAGGATTTGATTATTGGACCTGAGTGATCTGTATGAAAGATGCATGGTGAAGGTAGAAGAGAGAGATAAACAGTCAGAGCTTAAAGATGAGTTTATGGGCAGTACAGAGATGAATGTAAGATAGGTAGTTGGGGAGCCCAAGCTAGTTTAAGGAGTGTAGAGAGTCACAGGATGAGAGGAAGATTTGTAGCCTGTAGTGAACTTTGCAATTTTGTTATAGCTTGTTGTTAGTTTAGATTTGAGGGTGACTTGGAGATTGATAAGGATGGGACCACCATACATGAGGGAGGGGAGCAGATAAGTAGTGGAGATAGTAAATTTATTAGATGAAGTAAGGAAGCGATTGTGGAGGTAAAGCATACCAAGTTTTTAGTGGATTTTCTAAATAGTAGTTTGGAGATGAATATCAAACTTGAGTTTTTCATCAATAATGATGGCAAGGAGCTTGGTATGGGATACTACTTCGATAGGTATCATAGTTTGGCTTGCAAGCGAGAAGATATTTTTGTCTATTTTAGAGTTTTTAGTAGGGATGAAAATCATAAGTTTGGATTTAGAGGCTAGATAGTTATTGAACATCCAGATCTCAATATTGGTGAAGGCTGCCTGAGTATCTTGCAGGAGTGTAGGGAGAGATTTAGCAGAACAGATAATTTTAGAGTCATCAGTGTATTGGATGAGTTTAGTATTAGGGATGCAAAGATCAAAGTAATTTATGAAGATGTTAAAGAGTAAAGGGCCTAGAATTGAGCCTTGAGGGATGGCTGTGAAAGTATCTAGGAAGAAAGAGGTACATTCATTCCATATGACGACATGTTGTCTGTTTGAGAGGTAATTGGTAAGCCAGTTGATGGTTGATGGAGAGAGATTGTGGTTAGAAAATTTGAAAGCAATAAGCTATGGGAAATAGTATTGAAAGATTTGGATAAGTCTAAGAATAGGGAAGATACTATGTTTCCTGAGTCTCGTTCATGGCTGATAGTGTCAAGGAATGCTAGCAGGGCAGTTGTGGTACTATGGCCAGGTCTAAAGCCATGTTATGTTAGGGTAAGGAGGTGATTGTCAAGAAGGTAATGTAAGAATTGGAGATGAATACATTTTTCAAGAATTTTAGAGATGGGGAGAGGATGGCTATGGGGCAAAAGTTAGAGATGTCAGAATTATTGCCACCTTTATGTAGGGGAATGATGAAGGATTTTTTTCCAGAGACAAGGTACATAGGAGTCTTGAATAGAGTGGTTAATTAAGCCACAGATGGGAAGAGCAATGCCATCAGCTACTAATTTGAGAAAGTCTGAGGGTAAGTCATCTGGGGCATTCAAACAAGGTTTTAGTTTATTAAGACTTTTTTATGGGGTTGACAAGAATAGGTATGAGGGAAAAGGGGGGAGGGGTGTGGGATTGGTGGTGGAAGGCAGGCAGTGTGAGGGGGTGGAAGGAGAAGGGAAAGAATTTTTGCAGAATGAAGTCGTTAGCTTGGCTATGGAGTCAATGAAGAAGGAATTAAAATTGGATGCTAAGATGTGGTCAGGGGAATTGTGATCATGGCATGGGTTATCTCTCCTAGCAAGATTATGGAGGGAGGAGACAGTGCTCCAAAATTTTTGGGGGTAGTTTTGTGGTTGTTCTGTAGCTTGTAGTAGTAAGTTTTATGGTTGAAGGCTATTTGTTTTTTTACTAAGTTGCAAAGCTGTTTATTTTTGTTCAGGGAACCTGTTGTTCTGTGTTTATGAGGAAGTTTTCAAGATTTGTCACATGTGTGTATGAGTTTTATAGTGTCATTAGAGAGCCATTAGGCTGTTTTAAATTTGACTCTTTTGGTCCTGAGAGGGGCACAGCTGTTAAGTAAATTAATAAAGGAAGAGCTAAAATAAGAGACAGTGTCATCAAGGGGAAGAGTTTTTAGGGGGTTCCAGTTCATATGTTTTAAATAGTCAGAGAATGATATTGGGTTGACATTTGTAAGTGTACGGGTTGATAGATAATTATGTTGTAGATGTATGCGAGAAGGAAAGCGAAGTGCAAATGCAGGTAAGTGATCACTAAGGGAGTCAGGAAGGGTGCCAGTATCAGAGAAATTGTTGGGGTGGAAGACTAGTATCCAATCAAGTATAGATCCAGTAGAGTTTTTTAAGAGGGTCTGGTGGGAGAGGTGATTTGCTGAGAGAAACCATATAGGTTAATATTATGAGAGTTAGAGGTAGAGTGGATGGAGGACCAGTTGATATTAACATCTCCTAGGATGACTGTTTCATTGCTAATGTTAGAAGAGAACCAGAACAGAATATCTTCAAGTATAGGGATATTATTGCCTGGTGGAATATACAGGCCAGCAATACATATGTTTTTATGCCTGTTGATTTTTTGGAGGGCTATAGTTAGTTCAGCTGTGGTGAATTGAGGTATAGGCTTGGTAAAGGGAGTAACAGGGAGGAAGAGAAGAATAGGGCTGCACCACCTCCTTTCCTGTATGTTCTATCATTTCTGATGATTCTGTAGAGGGGGTAATTTATGAGTCTTTGAGATGGGATTTAAGCCAGGTTTCTGAGACGGTTAGGATGTCAGGGTGATTATGGAGGAGCCAGGTATGGAAGTCTGGTAATTTGTTACAGAGGCTTTGGCCATTAATAGTGGCAAAGAGAAAACATTTAAGGGGAGATGATAGGGGGGATGGAGGGCATCTGTTGTTTTGAGAGGCAGGATGGCCAGGATTGATATCACCAGAAAAAAATAATGCAAATTTGTTACTTTTGGGTATTTAGAGGTAGCAGGGGAGAAATAGGAGGATGGAGAGTAGTGGGAGACAGTAATTTTACTGGTGGGGAGGATCTTTCTGTTTAGGAGCTGAGAGTAGTTGAGTTAGTAAAGGTGGTGGGAGATGTAGTCTGAATAGTGGGTTCTATTTTGGGGAGGGTAGAGATAATATGGTATGGGGGTGAGCAGGAAAGGTCTGAAAGATGGGTGAGGTGGAGGAGAAGACCTAGAGATGTTAAACGAAGACTTATGGGAATAGGTTGATGAGTTATGGTTAACATGGTAGAGAGGAAAGAATGGTAGAGAAGGTATGAGTAAGTTAGAAGGCTGTGATACTGGGTGAGAGTAGAGTGAGGTATAGTTATTAGAGGGGAGGGGTTAAGTAGACAGGGGTATAGTGGTTGGCGGGGAAGGGTTTAGGGTTATGCCGATGTTTTTTTGTAATTGGTAGAAGGGGAGGAACAGGCAGAGAGGAGGAGTGTGAAGTGATTGGATAGCAAGACAGGTAGGAGTTGCAAAGTGGGTATAAATTAAGATATAGAGGGGGCAGGGAGGTAAGTGGAGTGAGCCCGTAGGGTGAATGAAGCAGGGTAGATCAGAACAATTGTTGAGAAAACAATCATTGGAAAATGAAGGCCAAAATCACTGATAGCAGCTGGAACAAAACCTAAGGGTAAGTGGAGGGAGCCCAGGAGTGGACACAAGAGGGATTACCAAACAGCACATCTAATGGCCAAGAATAGGGGCATAATAGTCAAGCAGGTGCAACAAGGTGAAAGGAACTAATACAGGAGGAGTGGTAAGCAACGACCCTATGTTATTGCCTGAGCATTAGTTAGTTGGGTACAGCTTACAGCTATGGAGGGGATGTATGGGGGGAGACAGTCTGCTTAGGTCTGCCAGTGTGTGTGTCACTGTAAGAGGCTAGAACAGTTAACACCTTGTGAAAACCCTGTTTCTGCAAACGTACATGCAACAGTTGCAGGAGTTTTGTCAGCAGGCCTCTTACTCTTGGGAGTTGAATGCACATATGGGGGTGCAGCCTCGGTTCAAAATGAGCTGTGCGATCTGTAAAGGAAAAGATACTAAAGTTGTTATCATATTAGAAACCAGAATAGGGAAGAAGCAGTGTGGAAAAGTAATCAGGGCTAGAGGTAGAGGGTACAGGGGGAGTTAAGGGAGTGTAGACTTGGAGGTTAGTATTGAGAAGTCTAGAGGACAGTAATGGAGTCAGTTATAGAGGAATTAAAACATTTTCATCTACACATTACAAAGCAGGATATGAATGTTCAGCAATGTAAGCGGTATCACATCTGATGGTAGCATGTGCAGAGCATCCTAGTTTAGGAACTGTGCCTGGGTGGCCATTCTGATATAGTGGTTAAAGTATGCATGTTATGCTTACCGAGGTCAATACTGCTGTCAATATCAAATTGTAATTACAGATAAATCACTGTGGAGAAAGTGTCATGCAAAGACTACCCCTCTCTAGAAGAAACTTCCTTTCCAAATCAAGCAATGTGACATTCCTTCTATTTTTAAGAAGGAATTATACAATTAGATGGGCATTCATAAATGGGCACCCCACTGTTATGACTGGTTGATTGCCCCTTGAAGAAGGAAGTAAGGCCACATGACCATTTGAATTGTAAATTCTATGATTTTATGATGCTGTGTCAAATATAATACCTGGCTTGACTGAAATGGCCCTTTCTCAGGACAGAGGGTGCAGTCTAAGAGCTGGTACTGGTAAAGTGTAAATGGTCACAAGACTCAACTGCTTTGAACTATGTATCATTATATGAATATAGCAAACTACTTTACCTATGGGATGAGTGAGCAGGTGTAAATGATTTTCATTTTCTGGTTATCAATTGACTGTGAATTTCAGAAGAGTGGTATAGTCACTGAAATTACTGTGAAAATATATGAGAACTGAATATACATTCATAGTGGTATATACAAAAGTGAGAATGTTGAAACTATGAGATGTATGGTAGAAAAAAACAAGAAAAAATATAAAAGGACTAGTGAAACAAAAATGACAGCTATCAAAATGTTTAAGTTTATCATAGTGGAAATCCCAAGCATCACGGATTGCAAGAAACTGATTATGCTTGCCAGTTGTTGCCTGCAAGCCAAATACAATATAAGTGGATTGAACCTAGTAAAATATTTCTGACAGTTACTTGTATGTTTATTGTATACAAAATCACATTTTCTAGAAGAATTATTATATCAGAGGTATTACACTTAAATGAACACTTAAAGAGTTCAGAATGTGATGCCTTTCATCTAAAACCTTTAGGCTTTGTTTACTCTAGTGGGCTGTTAATAGCCACAAATGATAAGACATAAAAATGAGGTTTTGAAGGATTGTTTTCTATAATAGGAGGCATTAAAATTAGGTTCTTCAGCCTATCCACTTGACATTGTGGTACATCTCCTGTTGATAAAATGTTACATTTTGCCATTTCAGTTTGCACTGTTGGCATGCACAAAAACAAAATTATATTTATTTGTATTATAATTGCAGAACATTAGTCTTCTCTTATGTATAAAGTTATTCTCAGTATTCTAAATGACAGAACCTGACCACAATATAATTTTCCTGTAAATGATTTCCCACGCAAGTACGTAAGCAAACTCTTCCTTTCTGTATAACGCATCACTCTGAGTTCAGACATTCTCCCTTCAGCCCAATTACTAAGCAGAGAGTCTGCAACTCGTCCTGACACATCGGTTATAGATCCCATTGCCTTTTATCTTCCTCATGGTGTGCATTAGTTACAGTTCTGTTTGGGATTTTTTGGAAGTAAAGATGCCTAAATTCCCATTTATCATATGCAGGTCTGCAACAACTGATATCTCTTCTCTTCCATTCCAAACATTCCTTTTTTCATTCTTCCAGTTTTTTATTTCATTTTGTTAGCAGACCCTTTATTTACTCATTTGGTATTACATTTAAACACACTGTTATTAACTCGTTGAATTTCACTTCATTTTCCTTTAAAAATTCAAATTTGTATACCTTACATCCCATTTTCTAGCAGTACACGCTAGCATAGGATTACTAACACTCTGCAACATTTTAGAATTTATAAATGTTTATTAAACAATGCTGCAAGGGGCTGATAAAATTTAATTGTCCATGTTTTTTCAGCAAAAACCTTATTTGATCAAAACCAGATTGTATAGTTGTTGTGTACTCCTCTCTCCTACAAAACAGAAACACTGACTTCTACTATCCATTCTGCAATACCTTGCACCTATCTTTATCTCCTAGAGCAGAACCATTAGCTTCAGAAGATATTTGCGCACCTTTTATCACTAGCTCTATTTTCTGACTCTCAAAATAATGAAGTAGATGTTGAAGAGATTAAAGTTCAAAGATCAATATAATGTCTTCCCCAATATGTTCACAATATGTTCACAGTGAAGGCAAAATAAATTTATTCATCAACCTTTGGTATCATACAAAAATTCATATACTCTATAATTCATAAAGTAAATTTAACAAACACATTCTAAAAAAGAATATACTTTCTTAAGAGCAGAGTTTTGGAATGCCTCCCAGCCTGTCAAGAAAGTCACTTGAGTTTGTCTACTTAATCAAATTAAAGTGAATCCAAATATAAAAAGGGAAGAAAATTTAAATCACCAAGTTAAGGCTGTAGATGCAGTGAGTCCTTTAGGAAATGTGCAAATCAAACTGTCTCTTATCTGTACAGACATATTCAGGGCTTTGATATGCTTCTTGTAAGCAATGCCTTATAGGTTAATAGGTTCATAGGTGTTTATTAGGCTAATGGCCCTGGAGCCTTTACAAGCCTAGCCCATAGGATTACTCTGGCATTATGCCATCCGACCTTAGCTCCCAGTACCTCTGTCGAGTAGAACCACTGGAGTGATCCCTGGGGTGAATTTTCTATTTCCCATCCACACATTAAGATTTCTCTTGAAGAGGACCAGTGAGTTGCTCTGTTTGACATATATGGGAAGTCTATTCCATAGCATGGGCAGTCTCTGCGTTATGAACCTGCCACTCCAGCAAGTTCTGTTGATTGTGCTAATGAGGTTGATGTCTCCAGAGTGTGTGGTGTGGAGGGATTGGGATTTCTTCAGATGTAGAATTTCTAACAGAGCTGGGAGAGACATGGCTTCATAAGTCAAGCAGAGATCACCTTTAAGTAGGCAATATGAGATAGAGAATAGTTGGAGTTTTTTGAGTCTGTCCATATAGGACAAGTATTTAAGGCCTAGGATCCTCTTTGTGATGTAATTTTGTGACCTCTCCAGTTTTTGCAGGTGTCTAGTGAGGTACATGCCAAATGGGGCATTGTACTCGATGACTGCCCTAATGAGGGAAGAATAGAGGGAGACAATGACCTCTTTCTTCCTGGATGCTAAACTCTTAGTAATGAGATGTGCAACATAGAAGGACTTTCGAACCACAGTGGCAATGTGGTGGTCAAAAGAGAGGTTGCTGTCAACCTGTGTTCCCAGATCTCTTATAATGCCTTCTGTGTTCAGTGGACTACCATTGATTTGGTAATTCATGGGAACTGAGTTTTTCCGAAAGGGGATGACAACACATTTTTTGGCATTGAGCTTAAGGCCATGGTTCTGACACCAGTTGTTGGTCTCAGTGAGGCCTTTCTGTAGGATGTCAACATCACTTGGGGAATTAATAATAGCTCCCAACTTCCAATCATCTGCGTACTTTGTCAGAGTCCCTTCATGTTGGCCTGGACTTCAGAGAAGTAGATACCAAACAGGAGAGGACCCAGGACCGAACCCTGTGGGACTCCATTCGTGACTGGTCAGCAGTCTGACTTGGAGTCAGCTACTTTCACACTGTGGGTTCTATCTATGAGCCAGTTTGCAACCCACCTAGTGATATAGAGGTTGATGCCTAGCTTAGAGATTTTTTCTATGATTCCTGAGTGGGGAATGGTATCAAAGGCCTTGGCCAGATCAAGGTAGGCTGTATGAACCACCTTGCCTTCATCCACAGCTCTGGTGGCTGACTCAAAAAAGTCAACCAATCACAAAACCAAACTGTGTGGGGTTCAGAATTTAGAAATTTCCTATATCCTTGTTTATTAGGTTCATGATGATGTGTTCCATAGCTTTGCATATCAGACTTGTCAGGCTAATGGGGCAATAATTCCCAGGGTCTGTAGTCACTCCTCCTTTGTAGAGAGGGATGACTGTAGCAGTGTGCCATTTGGTAGGGACAAAGCCTGAGGTGAGGCTGTGATTGAACAGGGCACACAGGTGAGGTGCCAGTTCACTCTGTAGTTCATGTAGAACACAGCCAGGGATATTGTCAGGTCCCATAAAAGCTGTATTCTTGGCCTTAGATCGTGCTGTTTTAACCTATGCAGCAGTAATAAAGGATTCCTGGCAATCTACTGGTATTGTTATTGGTCCTTTGGGGGGAGAGAGGGGTAAAGGTGGCACTGAATCTGTCAGCCAGTATATTGGCAATATCTGTTAGCTTGGTATAGGAGGTACCATTGTGCAGTAACTCAGAGCAAATCTGGGCATTGCGGTGGAGATTCTTTACATAACTATAGAAGGCCTTGTGATTGTCTTTACTATCTGCTGCAATTCTGTTTTCATAGATATTGAGCAGAAATAAATTCACAGATATGTGACTAACACTTATAAGCACAAAGAAACCCTGTAGGCTAAGAGTTTAACACCGAATATTAAAGAAGTGAAAACAACAATAACCCCCACTAACTGCAGAGAGACAGAGAGACCACAATATTCAATGAAACAAATAAACAGAAAAATAAAATGCAGTAATATCTTTAACACTGCAAGTTTGTACTTAATTCAGCTTGTAATACAGTTGATTGTAGGTATATAGCAGAAAGCCAAACAGCTCAGATATTGAACAGATAATTACATTGCTTAAGCTAACAGACATCTTTGCTGTTGTGGAGCTTTATAGACCTGCATATATTAGGAATATGAGTTATGCATGGCTTTTAATTATAAACAAGAATACCATTTCTGGCAAGTGTCAGAAAGTAAGTCAGTCACTAGGTAAGAGCACATGAGCACCTGTACGATATCCATTTTAAAACTGTATACCACTGTCCACTGTTTGATGATGACAATGTGAGACACATGGAGTCTTTTAAGCAACAAAGAAAAGAGGTATTACATAACACGTTATACACATAAATACAGATAATGTATATTATCTTAATCTGATGGTGACAGCTAAAAATTAAAAAAATTATTTTGCTATTCCTTTTTTTCATTCGAGTTAAATAACATAAAACTATTTCCATATTGCATTTCTTTCTTTCTCTGCATTATATAATAATGGGTTCCTATCACGTCATCGAACTTTTACAAGTTCGAACCTCATAGAGTCGAGACCATATGTTCGAATTTGTAGACGTTTAAGCATGTGAATGGAAATCTCCATAGGCGGAGGTTTCCATTCACTTCAATGTGTTGCGATCTTGGAGTTGGTATATTTAAGTAGCGGGGGAGAGACATGCCCCCTGCTTACAACAGTTTATTTTGTTGTCCATTGTGGTTTTTTTTTTTTTTTTTTTAGGTAGTTGAAGTTATGTAACTTCGAACATAATGGTTCGACCATTAGGTGTTCAAAGTTACATAACTTCGACAATGTGATATAGACCCTATAATAACTATATCTTCTGTCTTGCTAGACTGTATTGAGACAATTTTCCACCACAGCTTGAGCCTTGCAGATATTTTATTTATTTTATTTTATTTTACATTTGTTAACCAGTGGTGTCTGAATGAGTCGAAAAGGCCCTTTTTCAGCAGAGGCCCGGGGAGAAAAGCTTCACATAGAAAAACTGCAGATACATTTAGATATTTAGACATGATCAGTAACATCAGTAAAAGATAACAATCAATAAAGCAATATTAGTGTCTTATAAAGGTTATATTAACAGTAATGATAGGATAATGTAAACAAGTGCATCAGATGATGTAACAAACTTACTTGCACATACATGCAAATAATTTGAAGCACAGATAAATATAGATAGACTGATACACAGATAGATAAATAGAAGAGGTGTGTGTGTGTGTGTGTGTGTGTGTGTGTGTGTGTGTGTGTGTGTGTGTGTGTGTGTGTGTATGTACAATTTATTCAATAATGTGTTCAAGTGTTTGGGTGTATAAAGATATCGGCTAAACTATTTTTGAGTGTGATTAATTTCAAAAGCTAGATGTTTGAAGTTCTATGTTGTTGGTAAGCTAAGTAAAGGGATACATTTTACAGAGTATGTGGGAGTGTTTGTTTACCACTTATGATTAGAGTGAGGACTATGTAAAGGATTATTAGAATTAGTGGTGTGTGTGTGTGCGTGTGTGTGTGTCTATGGCTACTTGTTCAACAGAGTGTTATTACATAGGTTCATAGGCGATTACTAGGCTAATGGCACAAGAGCCTTTACAAGCCTAGCCAAAAATAACCAGGATATGACAATATTATATCTTAATTCCCCAGGTATGGGATGGGGTAGTATCAGGGAAAAGGGTCTTTGGGGCTTGGAGTCCTGAGTCATTTTACAGACTGCTTCTGTCCATAAGGGACATGGGCAGTACCCCGGGACTGAATTTATGGCTCCCATCCATTTATCCAAATTCTTTTTGAAGAGATTGAGGGACAGGCTTTGTTTTACGAATATGGGAAGTTTTTTTCCATAGACAAGGTAGCCTTTCGGATATTAATCTGTCTTTCCAGCAAGTTCTGCTAGAGTCACAAATAAGGTTCAGGTTCATGGAATGCATAATCTTCATATAATTCTTCTTGCAAATAAGTAACATTTTCATCAGAGCTGAATCAGAGAATGTCTTGTAGGTCAGGTGTAAGTCTCCTCTCAATATACGATATGAAATGGATTAAAGGGATAGGGCCTTTAGTCGGTCTGCATAAGACATGTCTTTCGCTTTTTATTTTTTAATGAGAATCCTCTGGGGCCACTCCAGTTGGTGTAAATGCCTGGTTAACTACATGCAGAAGGGAGAATTGTTCTTAATTATAGGCCTGATGAGGGCTGAGTACAATAGCTCTGTGACTTCTTTGATCTTGATGCCATGCCTTTACTTACATGTTGAGCCACACAGAAGGATTTCCTCACTACCATTGCTACCTGGTGGTCCAAGTTTAGATTACTATCTATCTGTGTTCCTAGGTCCCTCACCACAGGGTCTACTGTTAGGGGTGTGCTATCAATATTATAATTTGCAGTGATGTCTGATTTAAAGAAGGGTATGATTACGCATTTTTTAGCATTTAGTCTCAGGCCATGGCTTTGGCACCAGTCATTTTCCATTTTTAGGTCTGTTTGTAGGATGCCAACATTGGTTGTTGATTCGTTGATTGCTCCCAGCATACAGTTGTCAGCAAACTTGGTGAGCCAGAGTCCTCCCAACATTGATCTTCACTTCAGAGTAGTATATACCAAATAAGAGGGGTTCCAACACTGAGTCTTATGGGACACCATTAGTAACAGGTTTCTTATCGGAAGTGGATTGACCTATCCAGGCAACATGTGTCCTGAATGTAAGCCAGTTGGCTATTCATCTGATCATCATGATGATGTAGGGATTTATGATAACTCAGTAAGTTTGTCTATGATCCCTGAGTGGGGGATTGTACTGAAATCTTTGGCAAGGTCTAGATAAGTGGTGTGTACTATTTTTACCCTCATCCATGCCCCTGGTGACTTTCTCAAAAAAAGACCACCAAATTGAGCAGGAAAGACCTTCCTTTGACAAAGCTAAATTGGGTCTGGTCCATTGGTTGGAGAGTCCCTATGTTGTTACTGATCAGCTCCACTGTAATTCTCTCCATGGCCTTGCAGATAAGACTTGCCAAGCTTATAGGTCTTTAGTTACATTGGTCAGTTAATGGAGCTCCCCTCCTTGTACAGAGAGATGGCTGTTGCAGTCCTTCATTCCTCTGGGACAAAGTCCATTTGGAGGCTGTAGATAAAGTAGGATTCTAGTGGACCTGACAGATTCTGTTTTAAGCTATTTAAGAAGCATTCTGGAATGTTGTTGGGACCCATAGAGACTGTGTTTTTGGCTTTAGTGAGCACAATAAGGACCTGTTCCCTTGTAATGATTGGTAGAGGGATGGCTGCAGGTATTTCGTTGGGTGTGGTAGGAGGTGATGGTGGGAAAAATTTTAACTGAATCTGTCAGCAGGTTTGCTATAATTTTAGGCTGGGTGTAACTGTTCATGATTAACTCAGCACATTGCAGAGCATTTCCCCTGAGGTTATGCATTTAAAAAAGCCTTATGGTTATCTTTTAACTGGGTAGCTGCATTTGTCTCATAGTTTGCTTTGGCAAATTTGACCAGTTCTCTAATTTGTTTGCTTAGACTGGAGAGTGTCTTTTTGCAGTGTTTTGTCTGTTCCTTCTTGGCTTCAAAGAGGTTTTTTTCCTTTTGTTTAATAACCCACTTATGCTAGGGGTCCACCAGGTTGGTTTATTTTTGCCAGTAATCATAGGTTTGACTTATGCAGGTACTAACTCCTCTAAGCAGCTATGAATGTGGTTGTACAGTGCTTTTGTATACAGCTTAGTGTAGGCTTCAGTTTTATCCAGGTTTGGAGGAGCTTGGAAGTTTAATACACTGTCATGTAGTTTGAGGTAACTGGCCTTAGCAAAGTTTTTAACAGGTTTGGAGTTTGATGGGGCTTCTAGGTTAGTTTTAATACTAAAAGAGACTATTTTGTGGTCAGATCTTACCAGGCAGGAGATAATGCAGAGGAGAGAGCAGCAGCCCCCCATTTTTGTGAGTACCAGGTCTAGGATGTTTGTACATTGTAGTTGGGGAGCTAACTACTTGCTCCAAAATGTTTGCATTGATGAAGTCCAGAACCTCTGAGCAAGTGAATTATGGGTCACATAAGTCTCCCAGTTTATGGAGGGATAGTTGAAGTCAACCATAAGTATGGTATTACACTGATGTTAAGAGATTCCAGTAGGTTTAGGCAGGATGTGTGGTTTTTCAGACTTATGCTAGGAGATCTGTAGCTAGCAAGGATATGATAGAGGGTTGCACCTATGGTTAGTTGGGCATGGAGCAACTCAAGCAAGTCATGCTATTAGGTTGGCCTAGCAGGGTACTTGTCCTTTATGAACACTGAGACACATCCTTCCTTTGCTTTATCCTGAGCTGAAGGGGATTGAAATGTATGGAAGGCATTGTAGCCTTTGATAGCTGGGGTGCTTTCTATGGTTCGGAACTATGTTTCCGTGTCTGGACATATGTCTGCATTCTCCAAGGTAAGGAGTGCTTCCAAGGAGAGCAGTTTTTTATTTAAACTCCTAGCATTGAGCAGCAGTACCGTTAGATAGTTGTGAGTGATTTTTGTTATGTTGGAGAGTTTAACAACTTGGCACGGCCTAAAAAAATGCACTATTGGAATGGATAATGTTTTTTGCCAGTATATAGAAGCCAAGTGGCAACAAGTGCAAACCATCTCTGGCAAAGCATTATGATTTGTCAATCATGTCTCCCAAGAATGACAGATTTTGGATCCCCTTGTTGTGACACTAGAAACTAAGTCAACTGTTGAAATCAACCATTTTTTGCTGGTACTGTGGTATCATCATTGATGAAGGTAGGATGCTAATCAAGGCTAGATTCATACCTGCCTGGGACACATGTTAAGAGAGCTCTATCATGTCTCTCTTCATATTGTCCAGTGACGTACATCTTAGGCCATTTATCCCACATGGACTATGACCGTGCCATACTGTTACTTGTGGTTTAAAGACCTTAGTGCATGCATGACCTGGCAGATCCTGGCTCCAGACAGACAGCTCACTGTGATCTTCCCCTAGTTTGGGCTCATAAGGTGGACATCAGTATGTCTTACAATGGAATCCTAAATAACTAGAATGTTTGGATGTGTGGCATGTTGCCTTACGGGCCTGGAAACATTTATGAATATGTGTGTGGGGGGTGGGTGCACGTGTGTGCGCATGAGTGCTTGCTAGTTAGGTTTAGAGCAGGGTTAGGGTATAGATATAGTGTTGTGCATGTTTGATGATGTGCACATGTGTCTGAGTGTCTTGTGTACTGATATGGTTAGGGTAGGAGTTTCATAAGGTAATATGCAGAATTGAGGTTTGAAACAGTGGCAGAGTTAGGTTTAGCATGCATGAATAAGGGGAGGTGGAGGAACAAATTAGCACCCTCATAAGAGCAAGACTGTAAAATACAAATATAGAGAATATAAACAAATTCTGAGGTTGTGCTACTTTAAAGTATCCATCTGCTTTGAGGCACCTGGAGTTTGAAGTTAGTATCTGTAAATAGCAGGACTACAGAAGACGCAAGCCTCCAGCATTGGGAGCTGCATGGGTAAAGCCTCCCTGGAAAATGCCTTGATAGTTTTTCAGCACATTTTGATGTTTGGTAAACATATTTTGTAATTTCAGTCTATTTTTCAAAGCTGATAGACCCATAGCTGCATACCTAATATTTCTGATAAGGACCTGGTTAAAGTAAACATATGGAGATATCCATTTTGTGAACAGGAGATGTGCAGCATTATACTTCCTGTGTCAAGCTACAGCACTGTGAACAGAAGTACATGATATACAAGCTCCTTCATACATATAAGTCCTGCAAACTAACAGCTTGATCTGATATATGACTCAGTCTGAGAATTAAACCAATATTTATTTTCCCAAGTACTTTATCTTGTATTTTCACAAAAATCCCCTTTAGCAGTTGCACCATGTTAAGAATCAGGTGATTCATATATTACTCATGGTGTGGGACTTGTTTACTAAAAAAGGTGCAGGTCAAGCAATCAGGCAAGATCCCCTCCATCATGGGTAATACATATTCCCACTCCCTGACATAGTTTATTGTTTAATTATAACATGACATTATTTTAAAAAGAAATGACTTACCATTTTGAAGTTGTGTCATTCTATAACATAGTCCATTTCTGATCCACCCTTTGTGCTGATTACACATACTGAGGATGGCAGTGAGATGCACAGTGCATACTTCAACATAGCAGTGCATTCCACAGTGCCTTGATGTAATGTAGTTGTTGCCACTGCAAGTGTTGCATCATGAAATAGGCGCACAGGAATATCTTTAATGCATAGTACACATATATTGAAAGTAAATAATACATTTCATTTAAAAATCTTGCTGTTTGAGGAGTGAGTTGTACTAAAAATGTATTACATGATTCTTGCCTCTTAGCAGAAGAAGAAATTATCATCCTCCTCAACCTTTTTTTTTCTCATTTTCCACATGAGATCTGGGTGACACATCAGCTGTTGCTATCTCTGTTGATTCAATGACACTCTCCTACCTTCTCTGACTGTTAAACTTGACTGTTGCAGGTCCTTTCTTATGCAGTATATCCATCTCTTTTCAGGAAGCCCTAATTTCTTGTTACCTTGTCCTGTCTGTTCCAAATCTTAACCAAATTGGCTACTGCTTTCCTGTACAAGTGGCCAAAACACAGTAGTCTTTTCTCTTTGACCTTCTGTATAACTGACACTACTTGAGTTTCTATTCTAATGTCCTTATTTGTTTGTCTGTCCAACATTGTGCAACCTACTACCCATTTCAAGCACTTCATCTCCATCACCTGAAATGCTCTGCCTTTACTGCCCAGGTATTTGTACCCTGCTGTAGAACTGGTCACACCATTAATTTATAAGCTTACTTTTCAGTTTTTTTGGCATTTGTCTGTCATACACTACCTCTGTCAATCTATGCCACTTGATTGCAGACCCTCTGATTCTAGCTTTGTCCTCCTCATTCAGACTTCCGTTCTCTTCAACAAGCCCTCTCAGATACTTGAAGCTGTTAACCTGTTCCACTACTGTCCCTCCTGAGTCAATTTTCATCTTCTCTGATTTCCCCTATTTGCTTCTATTACAACTGCCATATGTACTCACTTTCATCCCATGTACTTTCAGTTTTGTATTCTATTCTGCTATCCTTTCCTGAAATTCTTGTTCAGGGTCTGCCTGCAATGCCACAGCTTTGTTGATCTGTCTCCTCTGACTTTTTTGCTACTGTAGTCCATCACCAGTATGAACAGCAGTAGGCTCAGAGCTGAACCTCGATGAATGTCCACTCCCTCTGGGGGCCCTTCAGTAAATCCAAATACGGTTCATACATGTGTCATTTGCTCATTGTACATAGCCTGCCCTAATTATGCCAATGTTTCTGGGACTTCAGGCCATTGGCGAACCTCCCAAATCAGCTTTCTTGGGACATTGTCATATGCTTTCTTCAAATTTAGGAATGCCAAGTTAGCATGTTTCTTGCACTCTAGATTTTTCTCAACTATTTGTCTCACTGAAAGCATTATGTCAGTTCTGCTGCATCCTAATCTGAATTGGAAATGGTCAACTCCCTCCTTTCTACTACTCTGCATATTTGATTATCAATCAACTTCTCTAGAACTTTCCTGCAGTGTGACAGGAGTTCGATACTTCTATATTTCCCACTAGTCTATGTCATATCATTGAACTGCCACATTGTCAAATGGCATCTCGTTGACAATGCAGTCTATCAAAGCCCCTCATGAGAGGGGTTGCACCCCTTCATACCCCTGTTAATTATAAACACCAGCTTTGAGATCACACTATGGTGGAGAAAAGGGCAAATTTCCTGAGCCCTACCATAACGTGATCTCAGTCAGAATGGTTCAAAAGACTCCATTGTCAATTTGACAATGTGGCCGCTCGACAATATGAAATAGATTCATTTTCCACAATTGTGAATGTTACCTTCATTCTTGTATACTGACACTCAAATGTTTATTTTCCAGTGGGATATGCATTTCTTTCCATATTGCTATGACTACCCTCTGGACATATTTCTCTCCTTATTCACTCAACATCTTAATCATATCTGCTGTGACCTAACTGAAGCCTGCTGTTTTCCCTGGCATCATTTTCCCAAGTGCTGTTATTAATTCTTCTAGGTTGAGCTCCTCTTCTTCTTTCATCGTAGGCTGTGGCTGGAGCAGTACAGCTTCTGTGGGGTATTCTTCATTCAAAACCTGCTGGAAGTACTCCTTCCATCTACCTTTGATGTCCTGTGGACTGGTGAACAGGCTGTTGTTGGTATCCCTTATGAAGGGTGTCTGATGGCCATCTTCTTTATCTTTCTGTGTTTGCCTTGCAACCTGATAAGAGTTTATTTTTGCCATCTAATTAGTCACTTTCAAAGAGCTGATAGGGTATCTCTGATGCCTTGTTTTTTTCTATTGCAACTGCTGTCTCAGACTCCTTGTTAGCCAACCAGTATTCCTAGCCTGATCCATTTTTTTCTATCTCCCACTTTTTCCTGCACTTATTCTTTCTTTTGATTTCTTCCTGGACTTCTGCATTTCACCATCAACTTTCCTTATGCACCTTATTTCCATACCTGGCTCATCTGCATATCTCTTCTATAGTCCTCACGCACATGCTGTTTTGAGACACTGCCATGTATTTTCAATTCCACCTACTTTCAGGATTTTCTCTTCTTCTTGAGGTGCTTGAGACCTGAGTATTTCCTTGAACTCTTGTGCTTTTTCTGTAGCTAATTTCCTTGAATTGTTATGTTTTCTCTATAGTTAACTTTCATGTGTTCAGCCTGGTCTCTGTTGACCTTACAGCTTTCCCTGACGATTGCTTGCAGACGATTGTGGTAACAAATGGTTTATGATGTGGAATGACTGTTTCACTAGGGATGACTTTTCAATCAGTAATTCTATTACCAATGCCCTTTCCTAATTATCAGAAAGTCTGCTTGAGTTGTATGTTGGCCACTTTGTATGTGATCTTGTGACTGTTCTTCTTGCTGAAACCTGTGTAGGCTACCATCAAGCCATTCATCAGACAAAAGCCAAGGACAGCATCTCCTTCTTCATTCCTCTTGCACTACCCATGAGGACCCAGGCAGTCCGCATATCACATTCTGTCTTTCTGTCTGTCCCGATATGTGCATTCAGGTCACCAATTATCAACACCAACTCATGACATCCAGCTTTATCTAGTAGGTCCTGCAACTGCTGCCTAAATGAACTTTTTCCCTGCTATCACAACCCTACTGTGTGGCACAGGCTGAGATTATGAAAACTGCCCTGATAATCCTTACACTGGAGTTTGTTACTAACTCTGATAACATCTCTCAGTGTCTTCTGAAACCTCTCCCTCACCACAGTCCCCTCACCATTTCTATTCTTTCCACCCCAAACAGTAGACTCTGGATCTCAAATCAAGTGGCTTTGCTGCACTGCTCTTCTATCTTGTCTTCTGGATACAGAGGATGTCCACCATCCTCCTCCTCCTTACCATCATGTCATCCACCTCTAGGCTACACCCTGTCAGTAAACCTATATTGAGCGTAGCAATCCTTAATATATATTTGGCAGGGAGATTTGTTTTACTTCCAATTTTATCTCAACAGAGTTATCCCAAGTAATCCAAGCTGCACAGTAACTTATTGACCAGGGCTGCTGAGCTTTGTGTCAGGCACACACTTTGGCCCTAAGGGAGACATAAACCCCTCCTATTGTTAGCATGTGCCACTAGAGTAGATCAAGTCCTCAACCATTTATCCCATTTTTGGTGACATTCATCAATGTGAACCAAGCACCTAGAGCCAGTCTTACACCATTGCTTTTATTGCTGTGACACTGCACACAGGCTGTGATCTATGTTCTTCAGCTCAGTTAATGCCCAAGGTCAGTCTATGCAACTCCTCCCCCCAACAGAATCTGTACTGCTGCCCACAACTCCAATTTTAGGTGAACATAAGGTGAAAACATCCAGCATATCTTTGGGAGGTGGCAGGAACCCTGCAGAACTATATGCAGGTATTGGCTGGAGGTCAGGATCAAACCTTGTAGCTTGTGCATGCAAGGCAAAAACTTTAACCATTATGGCAACTGTGTCCCTCTAAAGAAGAAAAATATTGGGTATAATTTCTGATACAGTTATCCCATTCCACAAGGGAGATCCACCTTGGAACCCGGGAACTAACGTCCCATCACTCTGACAAGCCTGATCTGCAAGGGCATGGAACGCATTATCATGGAACTTATAAACAAAGACATTGGCAACCTTCAAACACTGGACCCCACCCAGTTTGGGTTCATGAAGGGCTGATCTTGTCTCCTGAACCTGATTGACTTCTTCGAGTCTCCAGAGCTGTGGATGAGGGTAAGGCGGTCCACACAGCCTATCTGTACCTCACCAAGGCCTTCGACACCATCCCCCACTCTGGAATCATAGATAAACTTACTAAGCTGGGCATAAATCCCTGTGTGACTCGATGGGTTGCCAACTGGCTTACTGACAGAACCCAGACTGTAAAGGTAGCTGACTCCAAATCCAGCTCCAGACAAGTGACAAGTGGAGTACCTCAGGGTTCAGTCCTGTGATCGCTCTTGTTTGGCATCTACTTCTCTGAAGTACAGGCCAACACTAAGGGACTCAGGCTAACAAAGTTTGCAGATGACTGCAAATTGGGAGTCATTATTGAATCCCCAAATGATGTAGATATTCTACAAAAGGGCCTTACAGAAACCGATGCTTGGTGACAGAGACATGGGCTCAAGCTTAATGCCAAGAAATGTATAGTTATCCCCTTTGGGAAAAACCATGTACCCATGAATTACCACATAGGTGGCAGTACATTAAACACCAAAAGTGTGATGATAGACTTAGGGACACAGGTGGACAGTTGTCTCACCTTTGATAACCACATCGCCACAACAGCCAGGAAATCCTTCTATGTGGCACACCTCATCACTAGGGGCTTTTCATCCAGAAAAAAGGAGGTCATTGTCCTACTGTACTCATCCCTCATTAGACCCATTATAGAGTACAATGCCCCATTTGGTATGTACCTCACATCTGCAACAGCTGGAAAGGCCACAGAAATACCTCACTAAAGAATCACAGGCCTAAAGCAGATGCCTTATGCTGACCATCTAAAAAAACTCCAGCTATACTCTGTGGCATATCGTCTACTCAGAGGTGATCTCTGCTTAACATACAAGGCCATGTCAAACCCTGAGCTGTTGGACATGCTGCACTTAAAGAAATCCCAATCCCTCAGGGCCACATGCTCCAGGGATCTAAACCTTGTCATCACAATGAACAAAAGATGTTGGAGAGATAGGTTCCTGACCCAGAGACTCCCCATACTCTGGAATAGACTGCCCATACATGTCAAGCAGAGCGCCTCCTTGGCCTTCTTCAAAAGGAAACTTGACGATTGGATGGGAGATAGGAAATTCACCCCAGGGATCACATCAGTCACCCTGCTAGACAAGGGAAGTAAATATTGTGGGAAGAAATATCCAGGGAATTGTTATGGCTAGGCTTGTATAGGCCCTAGGGCCGACAGCCTAGTACCAACCTATGAACCTATGATACCTGGGTAGCCACAGATATTTGTATTTCACTGCATTCACTGAAATGGTTGATGGCTTTAATAATTGGCTTAGTTTCTGATGTCATTCTAAGGGGATGCAATATTTGTCAGCATGAAAGGAGATAGTCAACAGACCATGCTGCTTTGATAGGGATGGTCTGCACCTCTCCCCTCTAGGCTTTCAAATATTAGCTAAAACATTGTCTTCCCCCATAGTGCCTTTTTTAGGCAATGCCAAACTGAAAGTACTTCTGACATAGAAAATCAAAACCAAAAAAATCTAAAGGTATTATTGCTCAATTCTAGGAGTCTAAACAAAAAACTCCACTCCCTAGAAGCTCTCTTTACCCTAGATAATGCTGACATCTGTGCAGTCACTGAGACGTGGTTTAAAGCCACAGATAGCGCACCAACAGTGCAAGGTTATAATGCCTTCCACACATTTAGGCCAGCTACTTCACAGGCAGGGACTAAAGGTGGAGGTGTCTCTATTTACATTAAAAATAAATATACTTCAAGGATGGCCAAACAGGACAATGCACTTGAGCTGCTCCATGTTCAAATCACCATAGGTGAAATCCAATACCACTTCCTTGCAAGCTATAGATTCCCCCTCTATGACCCAGGAAATCCATATCATGTATTTAAACTTATTAGAAACACTAGCCATCCAACTCAATACCATATTCATGGGTGACTTTAATTACCCCACTATTAACAGGGAATCCTATACAACAGCAAATGTACATGCACAGAGATTCCTGGTATTTTGTAAACACAAACTTCCTGGACCAGATAGTCAGTGCACCAACCAGGGGTGCAACCATACTGGATCTGGTCCTCACTAATATGGGAGAATGCTGCACACCACCTACTGTGATGCCTTCCCTGGTAAGGTCAGACCAGAAAATGGACTCCTTTAAAGTAAAAATAAAACCTGGACTCTCAGTTAAACCTGGAATATTCAGGAACTATTCTAAGGCTAACCTCCTGCTATTATGCGAGAACCTGGCAAAATGTCATGCCCTCATAAACCCTGAAAACACTGCTCCCTATGCAGAACTGTTCACAGAAACCATGTACAAGCATGTTAATAGCTGTATATAGGCAGCTGTACCCACCAGGAAGAAGTACAGAACTAACTCAAAAAACAAGCCACTCTGGTAGAATCCCAAAATCAATAGGCTGTATAACAGAAGGAAGAAGATCATGGCAAAAATTAGGAGATGCAGCACCCAGCAGGATAAAAACACTTTCATCAAACTAAACAAACAACTCAGAAGACAAATAAAGTCCACCAAAGCCAAATATGAGGTAAGTTTGACATCCCAGGCCAAGGACAACCACAAATCATTCTTCAACTATGTCCACTACCTCAAAGGCAATACACAATTGTGTGCAGAGCTCATTGTAAATGGCTCCCACCTATACTGAGCCAGAAGATATAGCAAACCTCCTGGCTGATAAATTCAGCTCCAACTTTACCTCTCATTCCCCATCATCCTTTTCTCAGGAAATATCATCAAATATAACTCCCCCTACGATCACTAGAGAACAGGTCCTTAATGCTCTCTCAAGACCAAGAATACTGCATCAATGGGCCCAGACAGTATCCCAGGATGCCTTCTAAATAGCATGAAACATGACCTATCAGGGCCTCTGGAAGTACTGTTTAACTGTAGCCTCCAAACAGGCTTCATGCCTCATGAATGGAGAAAGGCAACAGACATTCCTCTGCACAAAGGTGAGCCATCTACAGACCCTGGAAGCTAGAGACCCATAGGTCTCACTAGTCTTATATGTAAAGCCATGGAAAACATTATCGTGGAGGAGATCAGTGGATATATAGTAAACCTCCTGACACTAGATTTAACCCAGTTTAGTTTCATCAGGGCAGATCATCCCTACTCAACCTGTTGGGCTTCTTTGAGAAGGTCACCAAAGTAATGGATAAGAGCAAACTCGTTCCCACTGCCTACCTTGACATGGCCAAAGCATTTGATACCATACCCAACTTGGGCATTGTTTTCAAACACAAGAGATTAGGTACAAAACCGTATCTTATCCAATGGATAGCCAACTGGCTCAGAGACAGGACCCAGGAAGAGAGAACTTCCACTCTACAGACAGGCCACTCACAAGTGGAGTCCCTCAGGGATCAGTACTTGGACCGCTACTTTTTGGCATTTATTTCTCAGACGTCAAGGCCAATGTCAGTGGTCTCTGGTTGACTAAATTTACAGATTATTGCAAATTAGGAGCTGTCATTAAATGTTACACTGACACAAAGGTTCTTCAGGAGGGGCTGACACAGACAAACAACTGGTGTCAGAGCCATGGACTAAAACTAAATGCCAATAAATACTTAATAGCATCCTTTGGGAAGTCATCCATCTCTGGTAACTAGCATATTGACAACATACCCCTTGGAGTTGACCCATTAGTCGGGGACGTAAGGACAAACATAGATAGCAATCTAAACTTTGACCATCACATGTCTATAGTGGTGAGGAAATCATTCTATTTTGTGCAACTTATAAACAAAGGTATGGCATCTAAGTCCAAGGAAGTCATTGTTCCACTGTATTCGGTATTCATCAGACCTATCACTGAGTACAATGCCCCCTTTGGTATGTACCTAACCAGGCATATCCAGCAATTTGTATGTTCACAGACATTCCTCACTAAAAGAATACAGGGCATAAGTCAAATGTCCTATGCAGACCGCCTCAAGGCCCTATTCCTGTATTCTGTCTCCTACAGACTTTTGAGGGGAGATCTATGCTTGACATACAGGTCATTGTCAGACCCCACTCTGATGAACCTCCTGCATATCCACAAAACAAACAGCACCAGAATTACCCATTCTAAAGACTTAAACCTTGCCTGTGATATAAATAGGACCTGCTGGAGAGATAGGTATGTATCCCAGAGACAACCCCATGTGTGGAAGAGGCTCCATCCATGTGAAGCAGAATTCCTCCCTAACCCAATTCAAGTGTAACTTGAACAATTGGATGGGAAACTGGAAATTCATCCCTGGTTTGGCACCTATGTCTCTAATGGACACAGGTAACTTGTAAATTGTTCATCTCCCAGGCCCATGCTTACACTTATCAAGGGTACCAGAACTTGTCTGAGATTTCGGATGCATGGCTAGGCTTAAAAAGGCCCTTGTGGTCGTTAGCCTAGTAAACACCTATGAACCTATAAGAAGTATTGGATTGTGAGTCCTAAATGGAGTGCAATGTACTTCAATAGAAGGCAATCTCGGTCCATTGTATAATTTGTGATAAAATCTCTGCATTGTATTATTTGTCAGTCAACACTTCTTAGATCTTATCATATCTTTGCAGTATCATTCATGCCCACTACACAGTTTCTCCTTGTTAGTGCTTAAAGTTATTATTTTCTGCATTCCTAAAGGTATGCGTTACTTCTAACCTAGCAATATACATACAGTGCCCTTAAAAACTGCTAAGAATTTGACATGGAAATCTTCAAAGTGCTGTTAATTAGCTCAAGCTGCTCAGGAAAAGTATGCCTTGGGGGATAATACAAAATGACGAAACAAAATTAGTACAAAAGGGGGAATATCTGGAAAGAACATGCGTAAGTTAGATGAGTAGTCAAAAAAGTGCAAAAATACAAAGCAAGCCCAATGGAAGAGAATATAATAGAGACAAGCTGCTAAGAAAATAGTGGAAAAGACCCTCAGACCACTTATACAAGATGATCAAAAAGTAGGATTTTAGGAAGGGAAGTTAGTAATGAAGGGGGCAGCTCTGAAATATTTAATCAGTAAGATCACTCACTAATAAAAACAAATGATGAGAGCATATCTGGAATATTCCAGGCAGTTCTGGATTCCCCCTTATCTGCAAAACACAAAATGTCAGCTGTTTAAAAATTCCAAAATGGAAAAAAAAATGGTTCAATGTGATTCTGAAAAACATATGAAGATAGGATACACTAACAAAACTGAATGTCTGTACGGTGGACAAAAAGAAGAGTTGAGAAGAAATACATTTAATTCCCTTGAGGGAATTAATGCAGTTTCAAGGGTACTGCATCAGACAAAAGATGCAGTACACGACAGCAAGAAAATAAACAGTGAACACGGGATAGCGCAGACGTGATACGAGGGATTCGTTTTTCACAGAAAGGGCATATGCAATGAACAGTCTTCCAGAGAAAGTTGTGGAGCCAAACACATTGGTAAAACTCCAGAGTACAATGAACAGATAGTACAACAGCTCTGCTTAACAAGATCTTGCATGAAGTGTATTAGGTAGGTTAAGTGACTATATATATATATATATATATATATATATATATGTGTGTGTGTGTGTGTGTGTGTGTGTGTGTGTGTGTGTGTATATATATATATATATATATATATATATATATATATATATATATATATATATATATATGTATATATGTATATATATATATATATATATATATATATATATATATATATATATATATATATATATATATATATACTGGACAACCTAGCATCCTAATCTAGTGACAGACTGCTTGTTTTTATATTCCTAGTTAAGTGGTATGCAAAGCTGCAACCTAAGACACTT
Organism: Protopterus annectens; assembly: GCF_019279795.1. Taxonomy (NCBI): domain Eukaryota; kingdom Metazoa; phylum Chordata; order Ceratodontiformes; family Protopteridae; genus Protopterus; species Protopterus annectens. The sequence goes on from NC_056726.1 coordinate 570,216,922, forward strand.
CAAAATGGTCTAAACTGACGAGCGATGTACTGGGCCTAAAATATGAGTGAATCCTGCTTTGCTATACAAAATTATATTGAAAAGCCATCAGCCATAGTATATAAATATCTCGTAAGCGGTGAAGCATCATACTGGGGTACACTTCCTGCCTTTGCATTTTGAAACTGCACATTCCATTGCTACTGTGCAAAAGCTATATTTTCATTTTAGGAACTGGTAACATAACATTTGCCAAAAGTCTTTGTGGTCCAGTGATGTAAATATTACTTTGAAGAAGTATAGTGACACAAACATAATATTTTGGCATCTTTAAATAAGCATGCTCAGCATTTGTTTTCATTGTTTATACTGCATTTGAACTTGTTTGTGTACTGTCATTATAATAGGGTCCCATTTTTTCAAAGTAATAATACTTTTACTTTAGTGTCTCTAGCAAAAGGATAACACACTCCATGTAACATAAAATTATAAAACTTGTATCTTGGCATAGCTTAGGTAAGAGGAAGACAAAGTTAGTTATTCAGTGCAAAACAGTCTGAGATTACATTTTCGTAATGTGAAAAATGCATATATATTACTTAACATTACATAAAACACTTCATAAGCTGCCAATTAATGAGAAATGCTAATGGAGATTTATTCATTTTAGGCTACTGTAAGTTGAAAACTGTATCCACAATCTCAAAACTCTGCAGTAATATGAATGCAATATTATATTTCTCATCTCCTTTACTGAAGTACTGTTTAATCCAGGATGGTCCTTTCTGACAAAAGCATCCAGTTTAATCAGTACAAATAAAAACAGACTGAAAACAAGATAAAATGGCTTGTTTACTGCAAGCAGTGCACCAGACAATTTTGTTTAAGTCTGCACTGATGATTTTGTCAGAGTGTCATTTTGTAACCTAACAAGCAAAAACTTTTAATTTCTGGGTTAGGATTGCAAATGGACCTTATTGATTGCGTCTCCTTTTCAGAGCTGCTCACATCTTGCTATACTTAATTTGTTTCACAAAATCAGCATTTCTCTAGTCAGATTACAGTATAGAGCAAGTATAATAATCATAGTAAAATATGTAGTGATAAGTACTCACATTTTTTCTCATTAATACTGCTATCAGAGTCCCTGACAGTCTATCCTAAAAATCTCATCTTACTGAGTTCAACTCAATAATGTCTTTTGGCTTTTCTCGGTTAGGGTCGCCACAGCGGAACTCCGGTCCGCTAATGATTGGCAGTGGATTTTTACAGTGCAAAGTTGCCAGCCCAATGCCCAACCCTCAAAGAAGGCACACCCATTCACGCTTGACATGCAGACTCCGCATAGTTCAAAAACTCAGAAAAAAAGTAAATTTAGTGGTTTATGCAGGAAAGGAAGCCTCCATGCCCCCACCCCTCTGTACAGGAAGCAAGCCTCCTAGACCCCCCCCCCCCAATTTATATATGTTACCTCCATGTTTGCATAAACCTGGGGAAAGAAAAAGGGCCACCAGACAACACATAAAACACAAAATCAGTGTGTTGCACAATCACAGCCCTTAAGGCGAAATAACATACCTAACACACTAGTAATATGTGACTCTATAGTCAGTTACACTGATGTCCCACTCACTAGGGTGGACAAGCAGAAGGTTACTGTTAGCTGCCTGTCAGGAGCCAGAATCCACCACATAACACAAGCACTCAGGTCACTCCAGAACAAGTACAAATATGACTCAGTCATTGTTCATGTTGGTGTGAATGACTTGAGATGTACCTCCCTGGACTACATGAAAAGTGGCATGGAAGAGCTCTCTGATCATGTAGCCCAGGCTGGTATGACCCTGACCCTGAGTAGTATCCTGCCCTCACCAAGAATGATACCTCAGTATAAAGAACAAATTATCAATTTCAACAATTGGCCAAGCTTCTGGTGTCATTCAAAGGGGATCCAGTGTCTGTCAGCCTGGGACGACATGCTCGACAAGCCGCATTGCTTCACAAGAGATGGCTTGCACCTGTCACCCGTAGGCTTTCAAATACTGGCCAAGGCTCTTGCTGCTCCCATAGTGCCCTTTTTAGGCAGGCTCAAAAGGCAAACCCACCTCCATAAACAACACAATTAACAAAAAACTGAGGGTTATGCTACTCAACGCCAGGAGTTTAAATCTCAAAATGCATACGCTCAAAGCACTCCTCAGTATGGAGAACATCAACATCTGTGCAGTAACTGAAACCTGGCCAAGGCTCTTGCTGCTCCCATAGTGCCCTTTTTAGGCAGGCTCAAAAGGCAAACCCACCTCCATAAACAACACAATTAACAAAAAACTGAGGGTTATGCTACTCAACGCCAGGAGTTTAAATCTCAAAATGCATACGCTCAAAGCACTCCTCAGTATGGAGAACATCAACATCTGTGCAGTAACTGAAACCTGGTTCAAGGCTCCAGAGAGCACCCCAGCACTACCGGGCTACATCTCCTACCACACGTTTCTGCCACAGAACACAGACCGAAACACAAAAGGAGAGGGTGTATCCATATTCATCAAGGATACCTACACCACCAGGTTAGTGGTGCAGCATGATACCTCTGAGATCATCTATGAGCAACTAACATTGGACAAATCTGCAATGCAAATTGTGGCCTGCTACAGATCACCCTCCATGACCCAGGACCACGACTCCACCTTTCTGGAGACACTGGAAAACATGAAGGTCCTACCAAACACCCTTATATTGGGTGATTTCAATTACTCTTCCATTAACTGGAAAACTACTCGAGTACAAACTCCCAGGCCCAGCGCTTCCTGGAATTCATCAACTCAAACACCCTGGATCAGCTGGTAAACTCCCCTAGCAAAGGTGAAAACATATTGGACCTGGTCATCACCAACATGAGCAACAGGTGTTCCACACCCAATGGCAACCCGTCACTGGTTAGATCAGACCATAAACTAATCACTCTGGATGTCCACACCCTGCCACCACCCCCAACTAAGGAAACCACAGTAAAAAACTTTTCTAAAGCAAACTTCACCTTACTTAAGACAGAGGCGGTAAGTTTCACAGCCCCCACGCTAAAGGATAACACTGCCCAAGATGCAGAAACCTTTACAAATGCACTCTATGAGCACCTACAGGAATGCATGGATCATGCCATCCCTAGCAGAACCAAGATTCACTCCTCTAAGAGAAGGAAACCAGTCTGGTGGACCACTGCCATAAACAGGCTATACAATAGAAGGAGGAAACTAGTTCAGAAAAAAAGCAAATTCCAAGAAGGAAAGACATCCCTGATCGGTATCAGTAAGAAACTAAGGTCCCTCATAAAATCATCCAATGCTACCTTCGAAAGAAAAATAGCCAAGGATTCAAAAGTTAACCACAAAGCCTTCTTTAGCTATGTTAAGAATTTAAGTGGCAATTCGCAAATATGCACTGAACTAGTGCAAAATAGCGCAAAATATACTGAACCTATTGATATTGCCAACATCCTGGCAGATAGATTCAGTGCAAATTTCACCCCCTTCTCACCCCAAAAAGAGCCCACAATAATACCGGAAAAGTGTAGTGTCCTGGAAATCACAGAAGCACAGGTGAAAACAACCTTTTCAAAAGACAGAAACACAGTGTCAATGGGGTAAGATGGTGTCCCAGGCTGCATCTTGCACAAACTACAGAATGAACTAACCCCTCACCTAAACACACTGTTCAACCTCAGCCTCTCCACAGACTACGTGCCCATAGAATGGTGCAAATCAATGGTTATTCCACTCCACAAAGGAGGGGCTACAACTGACCCTGGTAACTATCACCCCATAAGCCTAACTAGCCTGGTCTGCAAGGCTATGGAGAGCATCATCATGGAACTCATTAATAAAGACATTGGGAACCTCCAAACGCTTGACCCGACCAAGTTAGGCTTTGTTAATGGGAAGATCTTGCCTACTAAATCTGGTTGACTTCTTCGAGACAGTCACCAAGGCCATAGATGAGGGAAAGGTGGTTCACACAGCCTACCTTGACCTCACAAAGGCTTTTGACACCATTCCCCACTCGGGTATTACAGAAAAACTCACCAGTCTGAACATAAACCTCTACATCACAAAATGGGTTGGCAATTGGCTTACAGACAGAACTCACACAGTAGGAATAGCAGGCTCCAAGTCCGACTCTAAACCAGTTACAAGTGGTGTTCCACAAGGCTCAATCCTGGGACCCCTACTGTTCGGCATATACTTCTCAGAAGTACACACAAACACAGGAGGACTATAGGTAACCAAGTTCACCAATGACTGCAAACTGGGAGCCATAATTGACTCTCTGGCTGACATGGACATTCTCCAAAAGGGCCTTACTGAGAAGGACACCTGGAGTCAAAGTCATGGCCTCAAGCTAAATGCCAAAAAATGGATAGTCATCCCATTTGGGAAAAACAAAACACCCACGAATTACCACATGGTTGGCAGCCCCCTTAATACAGAAGAGGTAATAAGAGATCTGGGGACCCAAGTAGATAGTAATCTCTCCTTTGGCAATCATATTGCCAAAGTAGTTAGGAAAAGCTTCTATGTGGCCCATCTAATTACTAAAGGGTTCGCATCTAGAAATAAAGAGGTTATAGTGCCCCTCTACTCATCACTCATCAGACCCATCATAGAGTACAATGCCTCTTTTGGGATGTACCTCACAAGACACTTCCAGCAGCTGGAAAGACCACAAAAGTACCTCACCAAGAGGATTACTGGTCTCAAACATATGTCCTATGCAGCCCGACTGAAAAAACTCAGGCTGTACTCAGTGGCATATCGCTTACTCAGAGGTGATCTCTGCCTGACTTACAAAGCCATGTCCGACTCAGAATTGATGGACATGCTCAACCTAAAGAAATCCAAGTCACTGCAAGCCACACACTCTAGTGAGCTAAACCTCACCACAACAATAAATAGAACATGCTGGAGGGATAGCTTCCTGTCACAGAGACTCCTCATGCTTTGGAACAAAATTCCAAACTACATTAGGCAGAGCCCCTCACTAACACTCTTCAAGAGAAACCTTGACGAGTGGATGGGTAACAGAAAATACACCTCTGGGATCACTTCATTGGCTCTGACAGAGGATCAGTTAATTAAGCAATGGGGCAGCGAAAGCAGATATACTCTGGCTAGGCTTATAAATGCCCTTGGGCAGATAGCCTAGTACCTACCTATGAACCTATGAACATATCCCAATCACTATCAGTGCACATTTAGAAAATGCACCAGTAGTGATTCCCAATGGAAAACACCAATCAGGCAGTTCAAACAGGGAAACCACAAGAAATGTCATCTATTTTCCCTACAGCAAGGTGTAGGGAAGCCACTGTGTAAATGTCAGGGCATTGTTCTTTATAGTCTTTGCAGGCCAAGCCACTAAAAGAGTGACCTGGCCAGTTTTACATGGGTTAGCTCTCTGAAATATCCCACATTGATAGGAGTTCCTGACTCAGATGTGTGCGTCAGTGTTTTTTCTGTTTCATCAAACTGCTGAATACACATAAGGAAAAGTTAAACAGAGCCAAAATATGTGGTTAAAAGTGACAACGCAGAAGTAAATGTACAAAATGCTGAAAAAAATTAGGAACACAGATGACTGGATAGTATTTGTTGCCCACACACATTTTTTTATATGATATCAGGAGCTAAATAAGATATAGTAAACAATAAATCCAATGTCGTGTCTGGTGGTGATAGCAAAATATTTGCTCTCTCTGGCAAAAAACAAAGGCTTTTCAAGTTTGTTTATGTACATATTTTATGTGTTTCTGTGTTTGTGTGTGTGTGCGAGCGTGCACGCATGCACATGCATGCATGTGCATATGTATGTGTGCATGTACATGTGTTCTGATGTTTCAGTGATTAAAGACACTGGCTGCAAATGTAACAAGTGCCACTGACAAGCCTGAATCATGCAGTCTAGGTAATAAATGTGTAGTCTCCAAGCAGACAATGTACTGATAGTTTAAACTGTTATTACAGAAAGACTAAGAGAATTACCAGTGGTAAGTTTACCAAATTTCAATGTCCCTTTGGTAGATAATTGATTTTTTAAACTGCAGATGACAGGAGTATGAGTCCAAAAAATGCCAGTATGAAGTATTAACTGACACTGGTTTATTGTACAGGGTACATACAGTGCTAAAAATTCTTCATTATTATTTGATCAATAAACTGCAGTTAAACCTCCTTTTTAAGAGCTTGTGCCTAATAGACTGCAAAAAAGCAGTCTGAGTCTCTTTTTTGTCTGACATCCACCAAAATGAATTATACTTTTACAATCTTTAGTGCATTTAAATGAGAATCAAAATAATTCAAACATCTGTACTATAATAGCATTATACTTAAGCAATAATCAACGACTGTGTGTGGGTAATGCAAGATTTACCCATGGTTGGTGGGGCTTGATCACAAGGGTGAAGCCTGACTAATTAAACAAAGCCAACCATGGGTAGATTCTGTATTATTTACATACAGGAGTGGATTATTGCTATTATACAATGACATTATTTAAGAAAAAAGCTTACATTTTCTAAATAGTGTCATTGTTTTACAAGTCGTTAGTGTTCTTCTTCCGTCAGCTGGCAGTCTGGAACTTACCTAACATACTTTACATGCTCTGTATGTATACTGGAAAAGATACACAGAATGTTGTCTCTAGCACCCCCCCCCCCCCAAATCATTGATGACTGAAATCATTAAGTTAGTTGCCGTGAAACTGATTGTACAGTTCCAGGCATGGAAAGCTGAGAGTTTAAAATATATATAGATATATATATATATATATATATATATATATATATATATATATATATATATACATACTTTTCTAAACTGTTCTGTGGAGCAAAGTACTAGTTTAAGATTTTTTAAAAGCAATCTGAATTCTCCGCTTAGCTGCTCAAAGAAAGTAAACTAAACTGCTTTAAAAAAATATAAACTAATTGTCTGCACTGTGGAGCAGGTTATAAGGATGGTGCTACAGCGCATATTCCAAAAGTAAGATGACTGCATAGTGACTGTATGTCTTTGTATTAGTATATGCTTGATTTACAAGGGCATGCTGACTGGGCTGTCCAATCAGTGTGCTTATTTTTGAATAACAATGAGCCATTATTATATAATCAGTAAAAGAACATACCAGCTCTTAAGATGAGCATGATCACTGACAGGCTAGCAGATCAGCTTGGAGTGCTAAGGCTATGCTCTGTTAATGGGTTTCATTCTGTAACTGTGGCTTTGATTTTCACAATTTCCACTTGCAAACTCTATAATTCAAAGCAAGTCAAATAATTAGACAGTGCTTCCAGGCTGTTCTTGAAAAGAGGCACTTGTCTAGTAGATTTATTTAATAGCTAAATAAAAATCTCATAGAGACATTCTTTTTTTTAACCATTTTAGTGCGTTTCTGGTAAATGAGAAACGTATCATCTCAACTCAATGCCTTTGTAGTGTGTTGTTGCACAGAGACGATCAACTATCCATCATATAAGAGTAATAATACCGACTGCACAAATGTGAAGTGTGGCGCAGCTGTTCATGTTAAATGCAATATTATATAAATCAATCTGTTTAGGCTTCCCCATATGACCTTACTACTTCAGACACCAAAAATAACATGTTCGGTTGTACAAGAGTGAAAAAGCAGATGGCTGATGACCACTCTTCACCATTTTGTTCTGAATTTTCTGTGGACGAGTGCTCCAAACACGGGGAACTATTTTTCAGAAAGCTCTTTCATCCATACCAAATTGGAACGGGGGCCTTTATAACTCCTTGGAGATGTTTACAGTTACATAAGTGGAGAGAATCATGAAAGAAAAAGGAGAATGAGATTGTGTAGGGATACAGAAGAGTTGTTTCAAAAAGAGTTGTTTGAAGAGACAAGAGAGGAAGTATGAGTTGAAGAAGTTATAATTACAACCCTCCAGTTTTTTTTAATTTCTCCAAATCTTTTGGGTTTCTAATACCATGACAGGAATGGACTCCATTCCTAAGTCAAAGCATGATTAAAGTTCATGAAATTAGTATTGTTTCACTCTTTGATGTCAGCCAAAAGTACTCTTCACAGCACCCGCAATGTGCCCAGTACTGACTCCTTCTGCAATTCGTACTGAGTTATACATATTGGTTGTTGTTGTATCTTTTGGCTTTTCCCAGTTAGGGGTCGCCACAGTGGAACTCTGGTCCACTAATGTTTGGCAGTAGAGTTTTACATGCTGGCTTGCCGGGCCTAACGCACAACCTTCAATGAAGGAACGCCCATTCACGCATGTTGTCACACAGAAGACGCTCTAACTGAGAATCGTATCGTATTTAAATAGGATTGTAGACTCTTTTTTATAAGGTCCATTGCTCCTACTACTATCGGAAATATCTGGGTATCTTTCTTCCACATTGCTCTCATTTCTGCTTGCAAATCCTGATATTTTATGACTTTTGTCTCTCTGTATGCAAGACACTGCAGTCACTGGGTGTGGCAATTTCAATGATCAATGCTACTTTTGACTTCTTTTCCTGGACCACTATTATCTGGTTTTCTAGCATCTATCTTTTGAAATATTGATAATGGGTGATTCCATGTGATGTAAACTTCATCATTTTCTATGATGCTTTGTGGCTCATATTTCCAGTGTTTTTTCAGTCACTTCAATATCATAATGTTTCCACAATCCCCTCTACAATAGTCTCACAACATTATTATGCCTTTCAGTATACAGGCCTTCTGCCATTAGTATGTCACAAACAGCAATGAGGTGTGCAACTGTTTCCAATTCTGTTTTGCAAAACCTACATTTATCTGTTTCTCCCACATATTCAATGGACTTTGTAAACCAGCATGTATGTAGCCCACTATCTTGGGCCACCAATATTAACCTTTCATCTCTTTAAATTCACCTCTCCTTAACATTCCTGCATTTGTTCTTCATCACCATGAGGTTCTTCCCGAAGTTTTCTATACTTGCAACTATGTTTATGCTTCTTCCACATTTCTTGCCTTCTCATCTGGTCCTTCACCTTATTTTCTTTCTTTTGTTTTTTTTTTTTTTGTTTTGTTTTTTTGGCATATTCAGTTGCTGCCTGATTTTTATCTACTTGTGGTTTGATTTCCATTCCTGCTTGACACTGATATGCTTCTGCTAGCCTAAGCAGGGAAGTCATCTTAGAGTTATTCTCCTCATGTTTCAAAACTTTCACTACATTTGGGTCTTGTGAGGTCAGCAGATATGTGTGGAGTCCCACGATTGCAGAACTATACATATAATCAATTTAAAGGTGGCCCATCCCTCCTTCAGAATGGGGAATATATAATATTGGTATGCACTGATTTTTATAAATCATTGATGAGCATGAAGTATCCTTCTTGTTTTCCTATCTAATCTATCCAGCACATTTTTAGGCCAGTCAATCACTCCAAAACTGTAAGTTAGGACAGGAAGAGCAAGTTGGTTTATACCTTGGATTTTGTTCCTAGCTGTTTTCATGATTAATTTAAGTCTTCTGAAGTACTCCTTATTAAGTTTTATTCTCATTTGTTCATGTTTATTGTTGATCCTTCATCAATTCCCAAATATTTATACACTCCCTCTTGTGCTCAAATTCCTTTATTTCACATTCTTGTCCCAAACTGATGTTTTCTTGGTGCTGCAGTTTTCCTGCTTTAAAGGTTGCTTTTGCACATTTATCAGCCCTCCAGCTGGGACTGTTGTGGGATGATATATTAAAAGACTTGGCAGAGCAAAGCAAGCCAGAGTCAGGGAAGGAAATATTGTAGGGGTGAAATGATGGAGAAAATACATCAGAAAGAAGGACAGAAAATGAAGAAAAGATCATTTCCAGAGGTGGTCGGAAACAGAAAGAAATTCAAAGAGAAAGGAAGAAAAAGAAGAAGTCAAAAAGTAAAAGTTTGTGGTGAGATTTCTGAGTAAGGAAGAGTCAGAAATGGATATGATGTTTGGGACGAGATTGTTGTGCCTTTAGGGATAAAGTTACAGGAGGTAAGAATTTTCATTTTAATAAAGAAGGAGACTTACTGTGACTTTTTTTGAAACTGATGAAATCTTAGAAACCTTTTTGGACAAATATGAAAAGAAAAAAGACATATATTTGTGGAATAAATATGTTGTGCAAACATTTTTCTGAGAAACACAAAACTAATATTCAGTTTCGAACTGAAACCGAAAGAAATACTGTTAAAATGTATTTGCTAAAGAACTTTTGTAATGAAGTAAAATATATCTCTAATGTTCTTGATAACAGATGACTGTGGACAGGATCTTGAGGACTGTAATGTGTTTTTAAAAGTGGAAAATGGTAAAATAATGCACATTCTGAGTATGATAAATGTTGATGGTAACAGAGTTGTGGTAAAATATTGGGGACAACCAAAAAGATGTTTTGTTTTGTGGAAAGTTGGAACACTTTGTAACTGTGATAAAAAAGATGTCATTTATGTGGGAAAACTGGTCATTATGCTAAAAACTGTAAAACGTGTTAAAAACATAAGCAAACAGGACATGTATAGATGGATTGTGAGAAAGAAAGAAGAATAGAATGTGATGCAAATGTGAAAGAACAATTACACCAGGAGGAAGTACAAAATTGTGTAAAGGAAAATGATATAAACTAAGAAGAAATGGTTAATACACAAAAAAGGGAAGGGGAGAGGGAAAGTGGGACAGAGATTAGTGATGGCGAAAAATAAATTGGAAAATGTTTAAAAGGAAAAGCTCAATAGAGAAGAATTAAAGATAGAAAAGAAAATTACAGGATGAAAGAATGAAAGTTAGAAAGAAAGGAAATGGATAAACAATTCATTGTAAAGAGGGGGATATCAAATAACCTTAAGATTTTAGCTATTAATGTTAATAGTATAAATAATGTAATAAGGAGAATAAGACAATTAGAATGGTGTAATATGTGTGAGGTAGATTTGATAGTACTGAAGGATATTAGGATTTTAAATAAAGAAGAAAGAGAACAGACAGAAATATTTTGGACAGGGTGTATAATATTGAATTTGGGTGATGAAAAATGTTCAGGGATTGCTATATTATATAACAAAGGAATACACATTTTGGATTACACTTTCGTTAAATTAGAGAGATTAATGGTGGTAGATTTTAACTGGGAAGGGAAAGTATATAGATTAATAGTAGTATATGGATATGCAATATATAAAGAAAGGGAAAAATATTTCAAAAGATATTAGATTATGTTATAGGTAATATGGATATAATAATAACAGGTGATTGTAATTCTGATGTAAGACATACAAATATAAAATCAGATAAGAAAGTAATGGAAGAAATAATAAAATATGGAAATTTAGAGTTGTTTTTAATTTGAATAAAGTACATATAAAATGGAAAATTGAAAACAGAGCTAGATTATTTTTATTTTCAAAAATTATGAAGATAGTAATAGCGGAAGTAGTGGGAACATTTTTTTCTGACCATTTGGCTATATTAATTAAAGTAGATGAAAATAAGGAACATATTAAACTAGGGAAAGGGATCAAGAGGATTAATGAAAATGAGTAGAATGAAAAATGTAGTGACGTTACAACAGAGCTGTGGAAATATTATTTGACAACGAGTGATTTTTACAAAAACTGGTCAGAATGGTTGATAACACTTAAAGAATAATATAAAAGAATATATTTAATATTGGAAAATAGTAGAAGAAAGAAAAAGGAATATAGAGAAATGCAAAAAGCTGTTTTATGTAATCTTGATAGGAACAAAAGGAAATATTTTAGAAGAGAAGAAGAAATTTATCAGAAGAATCAAGAGAACATTAAAGATTTATTATATAAGCAAAACAAATTACAAGAAAAAAGGAATACGTGTAACCATATTTAAGTAGAAGAGTAAGGGAATATAGTGGTATAATGACAGAAATTAAAAATGAAGTAAGAAAAATTAAAAGAGAACCGACAAATATAATGAATATCATAGTGGATTATGTGGATGAACAGATAAAAAAGAAAGAAATAAAAAGGAAAGAACAGCATAGGTTAAAGCAGTTAGAAGAAAAGAATAGAGAAATGGAAAAACAAATTACAATAATAGAATTAGAAAAGGTAATGAGAAAAGTAAATGTAAGCTCAACAGCTGGGACAGATTGTGTAGGATATTTAATGTATAAAGACTTAATGCAGTGGCAAAGAAATTGTAATAAAGACATTTAATGAATGGTTAAATGTGGGTATTAGTTATGAAGAAATGTGCAGAAGTGTTATTGGGTTTGTATGGAAGAAAATGAAAAGAATTTAATTAAAAATTGAAGGCAAGTTATATTGAATAATATTGATTACAAACTATTTATGAAAATATTACAAAAAAGATTAGAAAATAAGATGAATTTTGTAATGGAAGAAGCTATTTATGGGATTAAAGGAAAAGGAAGCCAAGAGCTAGTAATAATAATTAGAGAAACAGTAGATGATATTAACAAAGGAAAAAATATGTGAAACTAATAGCAGCTGATATTGATAAAGCATTTGGTAAAATAGAGCATGCTATTTTATGGCAAACAATGGAAGAATATAATTTTAGTATAATGATAAAGAAAATATGTAAATCAGTATATAAAATGTTAAAATTAGGGTTTTAGTAAATGGTTGGTTAAGTAAAGAAATAGAGATGACTAGAGGTATAAAACAAGGGTATTCAATGAGTAGTATTCTGTTTGTGACAGTAATGAATAGTGTAATAAAAGGAATAAATGCAGCAATGCAAAATAGTAAATATGTACAGGAGGGTCAACTAAAGAAATGAAAACCTACTTACCTAAATCTCTTAAGACAGAGATGACTTCATTGAAATTGTATTTGAATGAACTCTCTTATCACTAATAAGGAACTCTGGGTAAGTAATCACTTGGCCACCCTGGTGAACTTTGCCACTTTCCTCACTGTAGTGCAAGATCAGAGTTGGCATATTTAGTTAGGGGGTGTCAGAGGTGCATCCCCCCACATAAGGGTGTGTGAGGGCAAAGTCCCTCATATGGGTGGGTTTAATTTGTTTCGGTTTTTATTTTCTTATATATATATATATATATATATATATATATATATATATATATATATATATATTTTTTTTTTTTTTTTGGTACGGACAAGTGGTGATCCGAGTGTTCATTCAAATGCAGTTTCAGTGACATCATCTTGGTCTTCAGAGATTTGGGTAAGTGGGGTTTCATTCATTAGACGTAGACCCATACAGGAAAGGGGGTGATATATCCTGGTATTATGAATTATACTGATGATATAATATTAACAACAAAAAAGAAGAAATGAAAAAGGTAATTATAAATATGAATGATAGATTGCAGGAAGTTGGATTAAAAATTAATAAAGAAAAATGTAAGGGTTTTGGAGATGATAAGGAATTGGAAGGAATACAATTTGCGAAGAAAAAGATATCAGTATTAAGAATTGTCTTTGGAGAATATCATATATTGAAGGAATAATGGGAGAAAATTTTGAGAGATTTAAAAGCACTGAGTATTATGTGGAATAGGTATAGATTGTCATTTAATTAAAAAGTATATATGATAAAGACAGTTTGTATGGGAAAAATTATCATATATGTAGCAAGTGCATATATGATACCAAGAGAATTGTAGAAACAGTTTATTGAAATCATTTTACAATTAATCTGGTAGTCCATATTAAATCCAATAAAAGAAGGATGTTATATATATGGAAAAGGAGGAAGGGGGGTTAGATTTACTGAATTCAATACCATATCTAGGTAAACCAACTAGAGACCTCAGTACTTTATGCACGTACCACTGCACAAGTCTGACTTTTACAAGGCTGCAGGAAAATTTATAGTGGATGGCATCAGCACTGGATGTTGGAGAGGATGTTGAGAGGCCTGTGAATTGGATGTGTATGCATGTGCATCTGTCAAATATTGGTACTCCATGGGATTGGATTGGTAACTGCTGGATATGCACTTATGCTCTTCTGACTAGACAGACAGACATACACCCCCCAGTTGACTGTAGTGAGATTAAACCCCCTACCTAACCAAGTACACAGACTAGAGAACTCAGTATTTTACACAAGTACTACTGCACAGATCAGACTTTTGCAAGGCTGCAGGACAATTTATCATGGATGACATCAACATTGGATGTTGGGAGGCCTTCATGAACTAGATAGCTAGCCATGTCCAACTGTCAGGATATTAAAGTTCTGCATCTTACCATATTGATGTCTATTTTGATTATATGGTCTAGTGCCAGAATAACTAGCTGGAATTTTGTAAAGGATGATATCCATTGAATATTAAACTGATGCGTACATGATGTTTGTGTTACAAATGTATTGGAACTGTATGGCATTTGAATATCAAACTGATTTGTACAGATGCTTATGTTATAAATGTATTAGAACCACATGGCAAATGAATATCAAAATGTATTTGTAAAGTTGCTAGAGCTGAAAAATTTATCAAAAGTGGATTATTCTGGACAAAGAAGGAAAATAACATTAAGACTTATGTCTTATGTGGTATAAATGTTTTCGTTTGTGAATATTCACATTTATATATATATATATATATATATATATATATATTTATTTATTTATTTATTTTTTATTTATAATATGTGGTTTTAGTACATTATAGCCATAATTTTGTAATGAATGCCAGTTTTGTTTATTGTTTTTAGATCATGTGATTTTTGTAAGTGGTCTATATAAAGATGGTGTCGTGACTTTGTAATTGATTCTGAGGAAGTCTATGATGAAAACACTTAATCCTACTATTGTTTTGTAAGTGCAATTATCTGTGGGTACTCTCCTGTCATGTCTGGGTTTGTCTATACTGGATTGACTGTTTTTTGTTTTATTTTGGCTGGCCTTTTAGAAAGTATTTAACCTTTGAGCGTGCTTATATTCATTTGGTGACACTGTGTGGGCCACTCCAGAAGGCCTAGCTGTCTTGGTCAGCTACTACCATTTGTATTAGTATTAATATTGCACAGTATAATTGGACACCCTTTGTTAAGGGCCCAAGGGTAGCAGACTGTGCAGTGTCTGGTGGCAGTGATAACTACTTTATACCCTGGGCAGAACGGAGCACAGCAAACTACCTTATACCCTGGGCAGAAGGGAGCACAGTAAGTAAGTCTCTGCCAGCCTTTCCAAGTGTGTGTGTGTGTGTGTGTGTGTGTGTGTGTGTGTGTGTGTGTGTGTGTGTGTGTGTGTGTATGTGTGTGTGTGTGTGTGTGTGTGTGTGTGTGTGTGTGTGTGTGTGTGTGAGAGAGCAACTTGGGACAGGGGCACAAAGCACTGGGGTCACAGAGAGGGTGCTGGAGGACATGGTTTGGACACTTGACTGAGGACCTACCCTTACAGCTATATTAGTGGGGAGTCTTCTTGGGAACCTGGAGGGAGACAGATAGATCCAGACCCAGGACTAAGTGTGTTCCTTGTGTGCTCTTAAGGGAAATTGTGCTTGATGCAGAGTAGTCTGCATCTGGAAATACTGAGTGTATCCATTTGTATTCCAACTGAACGTCCTTCTCCAATGTCAGTGGTGAGGATTGAGGCTCCTTGGTTACTGGTCGAGAGGGGTTGTCACTATTGTGCAATTTGTATTATTCACTGTTGTGTTTTAATGTGCAGGTATACTTTACAAGACAGCTTTACAAACTATATGCAAACAGCTGTCCACATTACTATGAATATTTGAAAAATGGGATGGATATTGGGCCGGATTCATGAAACCTCCATGTAAGACTTAATATGTCTCACTCAGAGGCTGCAGTTGAACGGTATGATGTCAGCGTGCCATGAATATTCATGAGGGTGCGCTGACTCATCCGTAACTCTTACACAAATGGAGTAGGCAAGCAGGGGGCATGTCCAACTGCTGAGCAGTCTAAAAGTCCACGCCCCTGCAAGGTTTTAAAAAGCATAATGTCAACAGACAAAAGCGAGTCTGCTCAAATGTACTTGCACCCAACACCACACTCCCTAACACTGTAAACCCCCATCAGAGTTATAAAACGGAAAATATAATTTTTTTTTTAAATCCACGATATAGCTGCCCGTATTTGTGCTTGTTTGCGCGGGTGTGCCCATTGCTTAACCACAGTTAGCAATTGTGACATTGAAGAGCATATAAGAACTACTAATGCAAATTAATCCAAATAGCAATAGCGTAATGGTAGAGCATATGCACAAAGAGAAGGCATTCACGGTTTGAGTCCCACCACTCCCCTTCTTATTTTTGTTTTAAATCAATATTTGAAATAATACCAGACAAATATGGTTAAAATTTTATTAAAAGCAGTGACATGGCCAATGTATCAGTGAACAAAATATATAATTTGAAAAGACCCAGATATATAATATCCTGCTGTTAAGCAATGTTTTACACAGCTAAACACAGGTGCCCATAGTTTAATAGCACTTTACCCATCTAAACAGAGGTGCCCATAGTTTATTGCACTTTATCCAGCTAAACAGAGTTGCCCATAGTTTAATAGCACTTCACCCAGCTAAACAGAGTCGCCCATAGTGTAATAGTGCTTTACCCAGCGCAATAGAGTTGCCCAACGTTTAAAAGCGCTTTACCCAGCGCAATGTGTTTGCGCGGACGTTTGCGCTGCTCCAACCAGGGCACTGTAGGGCACCGTGGAGCAATGTAGAGCTAAGTTGCTTAAACACAGCCACACCTCCTAGCCTGTCTAGACAGTATTAAAATAAAAGAATGACCAGGTTCGAACCCAGAACCCTGTACATCATAATCAAAGTACAGAACCACTAAGCCATGACAACATAGGGGAAGCAGCCACTATTAACATTCATAAACTTACGAATGGTAGTTTAACCATTACTAAGCAGGTCTGCAGTCAGCTGAGAATGTTACAAAATGGCCAATCACAAAAAAATGCAGGAAATGCGGCATATTTAAGCCTCACAGGCGGGAATACATGCCATAACTGATTGTTGCTCACATCTGCAGTCAGAATGTCTGGTGTTGGAGAGGGAGCGTGCTTCTGAGTGCAGAGATGGGGCATTAAGGAGTCCAAATACATGGTCTGGCTCCTAGTCCACCATCACAAGGCAAGACTCCTGCATGGCCAGTTCCAAGGGACGGAGTACAAGGCAGAGGCTTGAAACCGGTTAGCTCGTGACCTCACCAGTGCCACAGGCATTCCCCGGACTGGTGAGCAGGTCCATCACCACCATGTGGACCCAAAAAGATGAAAGGAGGACCACCTGAACCAGTGGATACAGGAGGCCTGTGGGATGCAGGATGCCCCACAACTGAGTATGTAGCCATGGAATGCAGTATGTAAGGATTTAAAATGGAGTATGTATAATGGATAGGAATGTCTCAATATCCCTTCATTTACTTTACAGCTGCAGGTGACTGTGTTATGAATCAGCAAGCCTATGCTGATAGGCTGCTAAGGCTGCACTGCCAGGCAGGTTAGTGATTATTCTGCATGTATTGTTATATAAAATATGGGAGAGAGCATGAAAGAAAGTGTTGTAGTCCAATAATACAGCCATAAAATGGACTGAATAAGTCCTCTGCATGTACTGTCAGATAAAAATGTTAGAGAGGCCGAAAAAGAGTGTAGTAACCCATTAATAAAAGTATCAAATGTTTGGAATAATATCTCTGCAGTCACTGTCATATAAAATAATATGTGAGTGAGCCTGCAAAAAGAGTGTGCTAACCTATTAATAAAGGTATAATATGTCGTGAACATGTCTGCCATATATACCGTAAAACAAATAAAGGAGTGAGCCTGTGGAAAAGTGTGTAATGTCATTAATAAAGGTCTAAAACCCAGGGCGTGTTTCACTTAGTATGAAATGTTGTTGTACCCTTGCATTATACAAATAGTAATGTGTTAGAAAGTGCTGGCAACCCAGAGTTCTGCAGTCCCATCTAAAGTGGGTGATAGAAGTGCTAGTAGCTGTGAAGTAAATATACAGTCCTCAACAGTCAGTTACTGGCTGGCATGCATAAGTAAATCTGGTACACGAGTAGCATGCTAATATGTTCCCCAGAAATGTAAGTGCGCTTCAATAAATGCAGGGTTCTGTACAATTAGAAGTGAAAATGTCATGTGAAAACATCCAGATATGTAGATAAAGAAATATAAATGCAACCATGAAATATGTAGCAGTAACATCTGCATCCTGGACAGTTAGTATGTGAGATATAGGTCAAGTATAGATTGAACTAGCCAAACCCACTACACAACCTAATGCATGGTGGCAAGTATAATAATACATGTAGGGAATATACACCTGCAGTCACTAGGAATGTAGTGTAGAGTAAAAGTGTTTATAAGATGTTAATGGAGGTTTTTTCTACACCCTACTGTTTGTGCATAAACCATGCAATTCCGCACCTCATTGGGTATGTGTAATCTTAAATATTTGTCAGGATATATGTCCTATTGTTCCATAAATATTTGCACTCATGTTGATGCATGTGCCCTGTTCAAACACCACATTCATGGTGGCCTGTTGCTACCAATCATCCCTGCATGTGGTTGGAATAACCACTGTTGTTCAATATATGCATGTGTTATGTTTGCTGTTCAACTGTTGGAACTGTGGTGTGTTGGGTTAATGGGAATATTACTGCATGCTGTTACAACTAATCTGGAATGCTAGTGTTTATGTTGTAATGAAACACACCGAATCACAGAATGTATGGGAAGGCTGGTCCCAGCGGACCCACCTGTCCCTCCTCAGTTGGCAAGTGCACCTGGCACCAGTGGCTCTGGTGCCCAGCCCGGACTCCCCTCCTCCATTGGTCCTGTGCCACCTTCGGGTGGAAGCGCTGCAGGGGATGGGGCTCATCCCCACGTGCAAGCATGAGTGGAGAAGGGCCACCAGTCACCCTTCAAAGGGTCCGGGCTGTGGTGCGTAGGGAGATCCAGCGTTCAGTCGCTGATCCCCTACGCCAGCTTGAGGCGAGAGTGGCATGTCTCATGGGTGAGCCTGCCTGTCCTACACAGCCCCCAGCACAGCCACCCCGGGGCTGTGAAGGTGCAGTGGTGACTGCCCATGGGTGGGGATCTCAGTTCCACTGTTCCCATCTGTGGACTCATGGGCTTGCGATTTCCAAACAACCTTCCCCATCAATTGTGTTCACCCACACCATGTGTCAAATTCTACCCCTGTATGCGTCTTGTTTGTCTTGTCTGTTTACCTCCCCAACCTACCTCCCCAAATATACCTACTTCCCCTACCTCACTTACCAGTCTCACCTGAAAAAAAAAAAGGGCAATCTGTACCTGAAAAAATATTACGCCCCATACATAGCTTCCCATTTTGAACACATGTCCATAGGACATGTGCACTGATAATTCTAATTGGCAGTGCAACAAACTATGTTGTCCTCACCCTTGGAAGGTCCCAAAACTCACTCCAAATTTTCAACATATGCACAACTGCTGCTGTTAAAGAAATAGGCAGCTATGGGCCTTCCCTACACCCTTCCTGCACATCCCGAGCTTGTTTTCCTACTGTCTGTCCCTCTCTGTGCCCCCTTTTTCACCACTTTCCTAGCTCCCCATTTTCATTTCTTTAAAAGAAATTAGCGCGGGGGTTAGCAGGAGTAAGCACTTTTAAGCAGTAGTTAGCGAGGGTGCGCGAGTGTGAGCTTGTGTGCGCTTAGCTAAGCATTGCTAAGCATCACGCAAACCCATGCCAACCCACTTACAACTGCTTAAAAGTGCCTCAGTCACTCTGTATGACAAGACCCTTGTATTGCTCAGCAGCAAAATAAAAAAACCCTTGTCAGTCTCGAATCCGGGACCTTGGGCTCACCAGTCTGCATGAAGTACCACTAAACCACAGCAGATATACAATAACTTAGTGCTGAAAGCAATTTATCATGCATTACCATGAATGAATGTAAAGGGAAAATAGAAATGGCATAACACAAATCTTGTTCTGTGGGCCTTAACCAGCAGGTGTTGTTGAATTGCATGACATGACTGTGAAAAGAGAATCAGCCATGCTAGTAGGGAATAAGGTTACAGTAGCAGCTTACAAACCCCATACAGTATCAGAGCAGGATACACACTAGCATATTTGCACAGGTCACAGGCCAGATCTCCCAACAGTGACTGCTCTACAGTGATGACCCTGATTTGTAAACAAATGTTAGCTGTGCCCCTCTGACTCCCTGTGAAATGTACTAACAGTAGGCAGAAAGGTGTTGAATCTCACTTAATAACAAATGTCAATAAGTGAGTGTAGACACCACTTGCACATCAGAAAAGGTGTAGTAATAGAAATGCTCTGAATCACCCAAAGTCTGAACTGCAAAATGTCTGAACTATATGACAGGTGTATCCCAGTTATATGTACCTTTCCCTGAGGCTGTTCAAATATATACGTGAGAGTATCTGAGGCCTGGAAGAGTCAGAAACACACAGGCATATCAGCTCGTCTGCTGTTACACACTCTGCAAATAGCTGTAGAACGAATATCACAAGCATGCCCTTATGTAGCAGTACAACACAGAAATAGCAAAGGATGTAGCCATGAACTGCTAGCAACCACCTGTGACAATGCCATTGTTCAGGTGCTGAAAAGACTGCTGTGGTGCACAGTAAAAGAATGCTAGGCTGACCTCTGTCTACCATCTGGATATGTCCACAGGTGGGAGCTACTCAGACAGACTACAAGCCTTCATAGACTTACAGGTACACAGCAACTCTGCATGTTCAGTAAGATAAACATCACACGATAATAAATAATGCACACTGCAGTTCTGCACCCCTACCCAAAGGTACTATATACCCATGTAGTCAGGCACAACCAAGGTTGTAGGTAGGCATACACAGTACAGAAATATGTCCAGTCATCCTGAGCAGACTGTGCTAATGTCAACACAAACCACAAACTGTTCAGATGTGAGTAACATACTAATGACAGTATAGCAGTTCACAAACAGTGCATGTGCCTGATATTCATAATTGGTAGTACAACATACTTAGATGTCGTCACCCTTCTCTCAGGGGTGGAAGGTTTCAAATATCCCACCTAATGTATTGCATATGCACAGCTGTTGCTGGTAAAGAAATGGGCAACTATGGACCTTCTCCACACCCATCGTGTAGATCCCAAGCTGGTTTCCTTACTGTCTTCCCCTCTTTGAGCACCCTTTATCACCACATTCCTATCTCCCCATTTACTTTTCTGTCAAAGACATGAGCATGGGGGGTTAGCGGGAGTGAGCACTTGTAAACAGTAGTAAGTGGGTTTGCACCAGTGTGCGCATGTGTGTGCCTAGCTTAGCATTGCTAAGATATGATAAGCTACGCCAAGCTTAGCTTACTATTGCTAACATAAAATGAGCTAAGCTAAGCTTAGCTTAGTATTGCTAAAATACAGAAAGCTCAGCTAAGCATAGCTTAGCATCGCTAAGCATCACGCAAACCCACTTACAACTGCTTAAAAGTGCCTTAGTCACTCTGTATGACAAGGCCCTTGTATTGCTCAGCAGCAAAATATAATACCCTTGTCAGTCTCACGCCCCACACCTTGGACTCACCAGTCTGCATGATGTACCACTAAGCCACAGCAGATACACAATAACTTGGTGCTGAAAGAAATATAATATGCATTACAAGGAGTGAACATAAAGGGAAAATAGGAAAGCCATAGGAATACATTGCAATCAAGAAATATAACATGCATTATAAGGAGTGAATGTAAAGGGAAATAGGAAAGCCATAGGAATACATTGCAATCAAGAAATATAACATGCATTACAAGGAGTGAATGTAAAGGGAAAATAGGAAAGCTATAGGAATACATTGCAATCAAGAAATATAACATGCATTACAAGGACTGAATGTAAAGGGAAAATAGGAAAGCTATAGGAAGACATTGCAATAACTACTGTTGTATGCCAGTTAATTCCCTAATTCCAAATGATGAAAGTACATACTCCCATGTATCCAGTGATAGCATTAAGAGGTGTGAGTAAACTTACACACTGAGAAGAGTGTACTGGAAGAAGCAATAGTCAGGTTTCAGTACAACATGCATTTCACTGGCTACAACCCAGCTTCAGATATAATACATATACCAACCTTCTGACTGACACAACAGTGTCCACAGCAAACAAGCATGGTCCCCACCTTGCAAAACTGAAAGGACTACGCCTACCTAGCCTATCATTTAAGAGCAGTGTCCTGAAATCACAGTGAGAACTGCAATTACCACACATCAGGCTGCATGCAATTACTAAATGGTGGGCACCAATTGGTGCAGAGGCCATCACATGCACATGTGCAGATACCTACAAAAGCAGCCTGTACTTGCTGTCCACACATGCAATAATATCATTGCAGCAACTGGAGAGAGAGAGAGAGAGAGAGCGAGAGAGACAGACAAACAAACAGAGGCAGTTAGAGACACCAACCCAATAAATAACAACAAACAGAGGCAGTTGGAGACACCAACCCAAAAAAAAAAAAACAGAGGTGGTTGGAGACACCAACCAAAACAAAAGAAAAACAACAAACAGAGGCAGTTGGAGACACCAACCAACCAAAACAAAAACAAACAAAAAAAACAAACAGAGGCAGTTGAAGACACCAACCTAAAAAAAAAGAAAACATCAACAGGTACAACAGACTGAGGTGAGAAATACAAAGGTAAGGTATGTAACACTGATGTATTTGCTGGCATCCGAATGATGTGTCTGAAGGGTACTCTACATACTGTGAACACTCCTTATGTGGTAGCAGTCCATATCTATATGTATATGCAGATGTGCCTAGGGCAAGGGACATACTGCAACTGTTAGTGAAGGCTGGACATATATATGTATTTGAAGGTTGCTATGTGCACATATCTATGTAGATTGTAGTGTGTGGCATTGAAAACAGCAAGCAGTGCAGGTATATGTCATGTGGTGGTTAAATGCTGTGGGACTGAGTTACAGCCAGTGAGGTCTGCTACTGCTATACAGCCTAAGGACAGCGAAATGCATTCTGCACAACACTGTGCAATATTATTACATAATTGTACGTCTCACAACTGTTCCATAATTGATATTCCCACCATGAAAGGTGGGCAGTATATGTGCATATATGTGCATGTATATGTACAGCAGCGGATGTTTACAAGTATGTGTGTGTATATATATATATATATATATATATATATATATATATATATATATATATATGTATATATATATATATATATATATATATATATATATATATATATATATATATATATATACATATATATATATATATATATATATATATATGTGTGTGTATATGTATAGATATAGATATATAAATATATACATATATAGATATATATAGATATATAGATAGATATATACATATATAGATATATATATATAGAGATATATAGATATATACAGATATATATGGATATATATATATATATATATATATATATATATATATATATATATATATATATATATATATGTATATGTATATATAGAGTGATATATATATATGTATATAAATATTCATATATATATATGTATATAGTGAGACAGGGAGACACAGGGTCAGACGTACTGCAATAGGTGCCTGGTGACCAAGGCATGGACTGAACACCAGTGTTTATACTGCAGTGCCATACCCCATTCCAAAGCACTTTACCCACTAACTACCAGACAGGTGGTTGCCTGACTAACACTGAAGGTGTCAGAAGGGAACTTGGGACACAGGTGGACAGTAGCCTCCCCTTTGATATTCACAGTGCCACACTAGTCTTGTAATCTGTCTACGTGGTACGTGTCATCACAAACGATGTGTCATTTACGGAAATATAGGTCAGTGTTCTCCTGTACTCATCACAATGCCCCATGTGGTATGTACCTCACATGACAACTACAGCAAGTGGAAAGGCCACAGACATACCTCACAAATGGTAATACTGCCCTAAAACACATACCCTATGCAGACTATCTTACATAACCACAGCTACAGTGCGTTGCATACCGGCCACCCAGAGGTTACCTCTGCCGAACATACAGAGGTATGCCACACCCATAGCAGTCAGACAACCACAATGTCAACACCTCACAATCCCACCGGGCTACACGGCCTAGGTCCCTAATCCCCGCAACCTCACTAAACAGCACATGCTGGTGGGATAGGCTCCTACTGGCAAATATGCCATACTCTGGAGTAAACCACCCAGCATGAACAAACAAGGCTCCTCAGTAGCAGATGTCATACATACCCCTGATGATTGTCTGGGGGATAGGTAACATGCCCTGGGGATCACCTCTGTGTATCCAGTTGACAGGAGGAAGTGAAATCTAATTACATGTGTGTCAAAGGCCAGGGTACCATATGGCTAGCCTGCTGTAGGCCCCAGAGCCAATAGCGTATTACCTACTTATGACACAATGCACACAGACATGTACACAGTGCAATACCTGCTATGTGAGGTGGAATGAGTGTGACAGTGAATGTGTGCAAGGTCTGTAATGGTGTGATAGCTTAGTGTGAGGTTGTTTCTGTCATGGTCGTTTGTGTCCTAGGTGTGAGGCCAGAGTAAGATGTGTCAGTTACTGGGATGCAGACATAGTAGGATGGTATATGTTGTGATGTAGTTCCTTGTGTACAACTGTGGTGTCCCATCATAGGCTGAAGCAATACATGTATGGTCAGTAAGTGGTACTGCTGGTGAATCCAGCCGACATTTGAACTGTTGTACCACCTGAAGCTGTAGGCCTATACAGCACAGTATGGTGTATGTTCACATTCCCTGGTAACACTGTCTTGTGTGTTTCCTGTAGTCTGCACAGATTACATACCTCAGGCATAGGTATCTGTAAGTAGGGGCACACAGTACTGTAAGGTACACAGGAAATGCTCATCTGTGTCAGCATACATTTGTGTGTTGTATGAATGTCTGATGTGTGTGTAATGATGCCTGTACCATGTCCGCAATCACATGTGTGATGCAGGGTTTGCGTGTGTACCTAGCAACATGTATACTCTGTTACAGCAGTATGCCAGCAATATTAACAACTGTGCACATATGTTAGGTAGGGGTATGGCATCAATGACTAGGGTGGGTTACTGGTTATACTGTAACTGTACTTCACATTCATTGCAATGGATGACATATTTCGGCATGCATTAGCTTGATATGTACCCCCCTGGCAAGGCTGTGCATTGGATCATAAAACAGTGTGCCGAGTACTGGTGTATACTGGTGTGTTATATGGAGCGTGGCAGGCACTGTCAGCCAGTTGTGGGCTGAGCACTGATATGTGGTATTGAATGTATGTATCCTCTGACAGACCAACAGATGCTATATATAGCAGTTAACTGATATCTGTACTGTATAATGTTAAGTGTGCCACATGACTTGCTCACACATATCGTTTACTTGTCTTCCAGGCTTATGGCTCATCACAGGAATCCCTCCTACACAGCCGCAGAGGAACAGGAAATCCACCACAGCCTGGTTCAGCACTATACCCTGCTGTTTTCCAGGGCCAGCCAGCACCAGCAGGAGCGTACTGCACTGTGGCAAGAACTTGTTCGTCGAGTAAATGACATAGGCATGCATAACCGGACATATGAGCAGGTACGCCATCACTGCAGTGATTTAATTAGACATGTCCGGCGGCGTGCGTCTGATATCCACAGACAACAGCTTGCCACAGGTGGTGGGGTGGCCATACATCCCCCCTCACCAGAGTGGAGAAACTGCTGCTAAGTGTGGTGGCTCCTGGCCTACAGCAGCAACAACATCACACATGTGTCGTCATGGAGGCCAGAGCCATCCAGCATGGTGACATGGAGCGTGCAGGTAACATGCCCTAGCTGTAGACTACTGTTACCTGTACTGTTAGATTATGCATATGTGAGATGTGTACTGTGTTTAGCAGATGTGCTGCCTATTGTGTGCAATACTGATAATTTGAATAGTATCTGTACACCTATGCCTGTTGTTCTACTGTAGTTTAGCACACTCACAGTAGCAATGCCACAGTTGTGGCCACTGACAAACTGTGTCATATTCTTGCAGGTCCCTCTGGTGTGACAGCAGGGCAGACGATACATGCTGGTGAGTGTGTTAACACTTTAAACTTGGTATTGAACTGTGCATGTCATAGGTGAGGTGTAGGGCATGTACACATAACACACCTATGCATAATGCATGCTGTGCATGTTTGCTGTGAGATGTGAAACATCTCAGTAAAGTCAGTAGCTGCCTCAATCACATGCAATGCACAGAGCATCAGACACAAATGTGGCAACACTGTACTGCACATTGGATAGGCATAGCTGACACACATGTACACAACATAACACGTTTGTCATACACAGTACACCTCAACATGCTACACATAGTGTAACCGGACACCCCATACTGTTACAATGGCCATGTCTAGGATTGGTATCCCATCACGTATACAGGCACCACTCATCCCGTGTGTGTACATAGCATGCATGTGCTACACCTGTGTCCGCAATTATTTGCTACAGAAACAGACACTGCAATCAGACATGGAAATCCATGTGACACACAGATAACACATGCAGCCATGGTATGTATACCTGTGTGTGATGGTGCACAGGACATTGCAGAGCTTATAATACTTGCACAGAAATGTTGTGTCCTTGTACACATTGTGTTCCAGGGTGTAGGCAATCACTGAACATGTACACACATGCACCACAGCCATGTACACTGTCATTAACTATGGCTGTCTACACTCACACTGCATGGACTTGATCAACACTTATTCTGCATGCTGACACGTGTGACATGACTGTTTGCCTTGTGATACTGTCACCCACCTTCAACCAGTATTGAGTATGATTTTGATTTCTGTTGTGTATGTGTATCTGCTGTAGTGAGGAGTGTGCATGTGTTCCTGTGTTCCTGTGTTCTTGTGAACATGTGTGCATGTGTGCATGTGCAGACTGTAACGTGTGTTTCCTGTCTTCTTCTCACAGGTGCTGAGGTAGGGGTTGGCGAAAGCAGTAGGCGACCTGAAGCCACTGCCACAGATAGTGGTGATGATGACACATGTATTTGGCACAGGGAGATTTGACAGGGTCTGTCGTTGGTCTGCCAATCGACAGTACACAGCATTCAACCCCATCTATGCACACACTCATACTGCCATTACATCCCTCACCACCAATGGCCATAGGGGAGGGACAGCATACAGTTGGCATTGACCAGGAGAGTGTGGTACCCATGGCACTTGCATCCCCTCACAGTAGCCATAGCCATACACCCAGAATGGTACCACATAGTCGGAGGTCCAGGGGTTCTCAGGGGAGCACCACTGGACGTATTGCCACTGGCAGGCATGCCCTCACAGGTCTTACAATGACCACTATGTTCTGGGCTGTAATGCAGGCTCAGGCACGTATGGAACGGTACACCGGGCAGGGAATTAGGGCGCAGAGGGTACATTACACCGCTATCAATGACAGCATCCGTGACCTTGCCGGTGCCATCCGGACATACACCGAGGTCATTGATAGATGTTGAGGGGAGACAATAGATGCCCTCCACAACATGTCTTCCTCAAGCCAGGACCATGCGGGACGGTTGCAATGTCGACGCAGATGCATGCCAGCAACAGCAACAGATGGCAGTGGTCGCAGACGACCCACAGTTCACAGCCGCTCCCGTACTGGCAGTACCTGGGGCTGGCCTGTCCATTGTCCATCCCAGTAGACCATGTGCACGTGGCTCTGGCCAGTCCCAGCAGGGACATGGGTCCAGTCATTATACCTCTGCCTCTGATGACAGTACCCAGTCAGAGTTGGTACTCGATACTGTCGGTAGCACCCCTTCCAGGCACAGGTACTGTGTCCGTGGCCGGAGACAGTGATCTGTACAGCCAAGCAGGTACAGTCTGTGGCTGTCCCACAAACCACCATATATGGCAGCCACATGGTGGAGCTGTGTGCATGCAGACACACATTACATCAACATTGGCCCATGCTGTACTGTTGTCCCTCACACACACACACACACACACACACACACACACACACACACACACACACACACACAGATATGTCCATTGGATGGGTCAATGTCAGGCTCTGGCAAACAACAAAACGCCCTGTACATATGATGATACCTGTGCCGCATCCTGTCATCTGCATTATCGACGGAGGGACAGGCTAACATGGTGCTGATGCACAGGGTGACACTATAGCAGTGTAGCAATAATAGCAAGTTGTCAACAAGGAAGTGTAACTACATCCTTGTAGGTATATCTGAGCAGACATTATGCATCAAAGCTCTGATCGTCAATGTAGCATTGTTTACACCACTGTTAGGTCTGAGTATGTATTATCCACCCATGTGCCACTTGGTTGAAGTGTGATGTGTTGCCAGCATGTGTTAGTGAGTGGACAGTACGTGTGTGATGTGTGCAGTACAGATTAGCAAGTGTACATCTGTGAACATGGTGGGTGTGCACTGTCTGGATGTACGTGCATAGTGGACACATGGGACATGTGTCTTACCCTGTTGTACACATTGTTAACATCTCATTGCATCTTTCAATGGCCAGTATGCATTCTACTACAGTTATGTACTAACATGGGTAGATGTGTGTATGACATGGGTTGACACTATACTGCAGGTGATACCGTTAATATCAGTCAATGATTTGCAGTCTGATAGCATACACAACCTCAACAGCATGACTATAAGCAATCATTGGATGATGTCCTGACAAATGACACACAGTAGTAGGGAACCTGTTATCAATTGGATCCTTCCAGTGCTACACTATAACACTAACCAGTGGTGATGAGTGCCACCCATTACTGTGGCAACACTTGTGTGTCATATAGGTACATGCAGACACACTAGGGATGTGTCCATCCAAATCTGGGAATGCATGGATTGGCCTACAATGCATTCCCTGGATCCTAGACAGATACCTGTTGTGTGATACATGTTGTATAGCAGTAAGCCGACTATGGCATAGTCATCCTCATGTACTAAACATACTATCCCGTCAGTACCCCACAGGTGGTAGCCCTCAACATGTATGTCGGGTACCATTGTGTACATACAGACCCATGTTATGTCATGTGTCCCTTGGTATCCACATATCCATAGGTATTGTGGAGTCCCAAGGTGTATCACATAAGACATTAGAGGTCTGAATGCATATCCACAAGGCAATCGTACACATATAAAGACTGTCCATTCTTGGCAGACTTTGTTGTGTATGACCATGTCTGACATATACCCCAGGCATATACCCTCACTCACACTACTCTTAAGTAACTGTCATGGGTGTGTGTGCCACAGATGACCTTGGCCACAGAACACGACAGTGGACGGCCGTGTCACATACATACATATGTGACCTACGATCTGAGAAGCAGCAGCACAACCTGTCAATGGAAACAAATGTATTCATGTAGTATGCAGGCTTCACACCTATGTACTGATTGAGGGGACATGTACACATATATATTTGCCAAGCAGACACCTGATGTCTGTAATGCACTTACTGTTGTCATCATACTATGTCATACCATAGTAAAAGCAAAACCCACACTGCATTGACCAACAATGACACACACACAGTCAGCATTTGCAGGATTCAAACACTGATCTAACTATGTTATGATACTAGAGAGAGACACATTAACATGGCACGCTATTTGCTTTACTGGCTGGTTTCCCTTCTCCTGCTGTAGTTGTAGGATGCTGACATCATAAGACTTTCCAAAGAGGAATGTACCTCCTTTAGTGTGTTTTCAGTCTCCAAAAAGGGCACTCCTTTCAAAGACAATTGCACACATACATACACACACTGTTTGCAGGATTCAAACCCCTACCTCACTATGTTATGATACTAGAGAGAGATGCAGTAACATAGCACGTTATTTGCTTTACTGGCTGGTTTCCCCTTCTCCTGCAGTATTTGTAGGATGGTGACATCATCAGACTTTCCAAAGAGGAATGTACCTCCTTTAGTGTGTTTTCACAGTCTCCAAAAAGGGCACTCCTTTCAAAGACAATTCCACACATACATAAACACACACTCACTGTTTGCAGGATTCAAACCCCTACCTAACTATGTTTTGATACTAGAGAGAGACGCGCTAACATGGCACGCTATTTGCTTTACTGGCTGTTTTCCCTTCTTCTGCAGTATTTGTAGGATGGTGACATCATCAGACTTTCCAAAGAGGAATGTACCTCCTTTACTGAGTTTTCCCAGTTTCCAAAAAGGGAACACCTCTCAAAGGAAACTGCACACACACACACACACACACACACACACACACACACACACACACACACACAGTTTGCAGGATTCAAACCCCTACCTAACTATGTTATGATACTGGAAAGAGACGCATTAACACTGCATGCTATTTGCTTTACTGGCTGGTTTCCCTTCTCCTGCTGTATTTATAGGATGGTGACATCATCAGACTGGACATGGTGATGTGTGTACACTTTGTTCTATGCCATTCCAGGAATGGTCTATGTGGGTCAGCAGGTGTCCACAGCTTGAACATGACCTCAGAATCCTTACCTTGTGTGATCTATCTGTAGACACATTGACAGCTGACCTCAGAATCCTTACCTTGTGTGATCTATCTGTGGACACATTGACATTCCATCATATGTCAACACATATTTATGAATAGCTTCTTGGTTTTGTGGATACTACATGTGTCTGGGATGTTGATAAATGGCTATTCAAAGTCTATGTGACACATGTGTAGATGTGTTCATTAATTTATGTCCTGGGTGGCTGCCTTGCAAACAGTCTAGCATGTTTGGGAACCATGATCCGCACATGAACATACCACAGTTGGTAGGGCTGTGTGTATGTGTCAGCTTCCAATAGCTCTGTTTATGACTGCAACCATGATGGACTCCATGACCTTGCAGATCAGACCTCATAGGCGTACTGGACTTGACTTCCCATGGTGTGTTGTGCACCAACACTTGTGGGGAGTGCCATATGTAGCTGTGACACATTCAACGGTTCCACATCCTGTGTAGGGGGTGCGGCTCAGCTGACTGTTCAGATGCATGATCTGTTTGTTCTGTAGTTTGTGCATGGCACATATTGGGAATCAATGTATTCCACCTGCTGCCATGCTTTTGGCAGTGGGGGTAGCTGCTCATCCATTCTACATGTGATATATCCTGGTATGATGATGTGGACTATTGTCAATGGGGGATGGGTATGTACATATGGGCCTGTCTGTCATGATGTCAGCATTGACACTCAGGTACAGTTGGCCCTGACTCAGGACATATATGGGTGTACATTGATATTTATGACATAGCTGAAGGAGGTGTCATGATTCAGTCTGGAGTCCTTCTCAGCTCCTCTTTACAAAACAATAAAGAACATGAGCACTAATCCCTGTTATACTCTTTTACATGCTTAACACCCTACTGATCCTTTGTGATCAGGCTAGAAAATATGTCATGATAATATCCTGGCATGTCCAGGGGTCGGTTTTGTGTGTACTCTTCAGTCCAGCTGGTGGATATTGTGATATTGACACAATGTCACATCTGCCTCATGTACACAGACAACCCTCTCCTCCTCCTGACAAACTCAGATATATATGTGAGATGCACCTATATAAACATACAGGGAGCTGAACTCTCTCGACCCATGACTGGCACAGTCTATCAGGTGGTGAAGGTATCCACACACACCACATATCAGTCTCACATATCTTCTGGCAACAGCACTCAAACCACATTAGCACACATTGACATACTCGGATGCTGTAAATGTACTCTACCTAAGCAGCAGAGACCTCCAAAGCAGACACACACGCACCTGCTACCCCACTACAATACCCACATATCACAAAGTTTACAATGTCAGTGTGCCACACAGTCACTGCCCTTTGGGCTACACGACACACCTAATACACTTGTAATAGGCAACACTTATGTTCAGACACACTGACGTACCACTCAACAGCCCTGACAAGGGAATAGTCACTTTGGGATGTCTGTTGGGTGCCAGGATCTGCCACATAACACAGGCAGTCAGCTCACTCCAAAGCAAGTACAAGACTGGCACCATCATTATCCATGCTGGTGTGTGTAACCTCAAACGTTACTCCCTGGACCACATGACATGATACATGGAGGTACACTCTGATCATGTAGCCCAGGCCAGTATGACCCTGACCTTGTCTAGCATCTTACACCCACCAATTATGATGTCACAGTATACGGACACACATATCACATTTAACAGTTGGCTAACAAATTTGTTTCATTCATAGGGGATACAGTGTCTGTCAGCGTATGGTGACATGCTCAACATGCCACGTAGCTTCACTATGGACAGCTTGCACCTGTCACCTTTGGACTTTGGTATGCTGGCTAAGGCTCTGGCTACCACCATAGTGCCTTTTTTACGCAGGGCTCAGAAGACAAACCCACTTCCATAGACGTTACAGGTTAAATGAAACTAAGGGTAATGCTGCTCAACAACAGTTGTGTTAACCTCATATTGTGGCCACTCAGGACTCTCCTCAGTATGGAGGAGAGCAATATCTGTGCACTGACAGATGCCTGGTTCAGGCTCGCTTATGCACACCAGCACTACCAGGTTATGTTTCATGCCATGCTGTCTGACAACAAGACTTGGAACAGACAACACAGCTAGGGGGAGTATCCTTATACATCACAGATACACACACCTCCAGGTTAGTGGCACTGCACAAAGCATCACAGACCATACATATACAACTACCATTGTGCAATACTGCCTTTCAGTTTGTTGCCTGCTACAGAACACACTCCCAAACTCAGGAACCACACTCGGCTTTCGTGGGAACTATGGAGAATATGAAGGTCTCCACAAACACCATTATATTGTGTGACTTCATATACACAAATATTGACTGGGGATGCTACTCAAGCCCCGACAACCTCACCCAGAAGTCACTACAATTTGTGGACTCATATGCTTTGGCACAACCAGTCAGCACAGCCACAAGGAGGAATACATATTGGACCTGC
Source organism: Protopterus annectens (assembly GCF_019279795.1). Classification (NCBI taxonomy): domain Eukaryota; kingdom Metazoa; phylum Chordata; order Ceratodontiformes; family Protopteridae; genus Protopterus; species Protopterus annectens. Next base: position 570,249,988 of record NC_056726.1, read on the forward strand.
TCATCACCAACATAGGGACTCTATGTTCCACACCAGTGATATACCCCTCATTGGTAAGGTCAGAACATACATGTATCTCACAGGACATATGTATACCCTCCACACACCCATCCTGGGTAATCTTGGTGAACGTCTCATGAGCCAACATCTCACTTCACCAAAGCAGGGTGGTATCCTTCAGAGATCCTGAGACAGTGGCATATACGGCTCACACTGCTGCATCCTTTACATACACATGGTGGTCTAATGGTTAAGATGTTTTCCTTACAAACACAAGTTGCAGGGTTTGAGTCTCACAAGGGATAATTGGCTAGGCTTAAAATGGCTCGCAAGGGCAGTTAGCTTAGTATGAACCTATGAATCTATGAACCTATTCTATGGACACCTAGTGGACTGCATGGATTGTGCTATCCCAAATAACAACAGGACCCACTACTACAATGGCAGGGGACCTGTCTGGTAGACCCCAGCCATTAATAAGCTGTACAACATCAGGAGGATGCTACTACATGATAGAGCACAATCCCAGACTGGAAAGGCATCTGTGATCTGTACTAGCAGACATCTACAATCACTCATGGACTTTTCTAAGGGCCGCATCTATCAGACAATTGCAACTGACACGTAGGACTATCACATGGCCTTCTTCAGTTATATCTGTAACCTGGGTAGACACTCACTGATATGCTATGAATTACTGCATACTGACTAAACCTACCCTGAACCCACTGGCATTGCCTACATCCTGGCAAACAGGTTCAATGCAGATGTCTCCCACCCATCCCGCCTAAGGAGCAACTATCCATCCCAACAGAGTATAAACTTCCTGACATCACACAGTAACAGGTGAGTGCTGCCCTCCCCACAGCGTGCATCACAGTATCAATGCGACCAGATGGTGTCCCAGCCTGCATCATACACGAGCATCATGGCAAACGCAACCCTCACATTACATCACTGTTCAATATCATTGTTACCACAGGGTATGTACCCAAGGAATGGCATACTGCAACAGTGGTCCCGCTCCACAGAGTTGGTGCCACAACGGACCACAGACAATATTGCCCTATAAGCCTATGTAGCCTGTTCTGCAAAGCTATGGAGCATATTGTCATAGGACTCCTACACATTGACATCGGGAACCTACAAACACTGTGTCCTACACATTTCAGCATTGTTGAGGGCAGATCTTGCCTTTTGAACCTGTTTGTATTCTTTAAATGGCTAACAGGTCCATCAACATAGGGACGGCTGTCCACATAGCCTACCCGAACCTTGCAAAACCCAATAACCCACTGGCCCATTATGCATAGGCTCACCAGCGTCAATATGGACACATGTCTCACACAATGGATTGATACCTAGATCAGGGATAGCACCCACATGGTCAGAATTGCAGGTGCAATGTCTGACTATACACCAGTTACACATGGCATCCCACACGGCTTGGTCCTGGGATCACTTTTGTTCAGTATATATTTGTCTTACATACAGGCTACCACAGGGGGAATATTGCTGAACATGTTTGCACTTGACTGCAAACTGGGTGCCATGATCAAGTCTCCAGCTGCCACATGCTTACTCAATCAGGGTCTCACAGAGATGGATGACTGGTGCCTGAGCCATGGCCTACAGCTAAATGCTATTAGTTGCATAGTCATTCCCTTTGGGAGTAACAACATGCCCACATATTACCACATAGGTAGTACTCCATTACATATGGTAGGAGTTGTTAGGGGTTTGGGGACATGACTTGTTCGTACTGTCACATTTAACATTCACGTTGCCAAAGTGGTTGGACACACCTTCTATGTGGGCCACCTTATCCCATATGGTTTCACATCTAGATCGAGTGAGGTCATTGTGCCCCTATACTCATCACTTCCATGCTTGGTTACAATGCCACATTTGGGGTGTACCTTACCTGACACCTGCAGCAACTGTACTGGCCATGGAAGGCCCTCATCAAGCAGATCTAGGGACTCACACAGATGCCCTGTATAGTTCAGATGCAGAAACTCCAACTCTACTCAGTCGCTTACCACCTACTCAGGTATGATGTGTGCCTGTTGTTTACAGATATACCCAAACCAGATTCACTGGATATGCTCCACCTCAGGATATCCAACTCCCTTGGAGCTGCACACTCCAGGGACGTATACCTCAGCACAGATGTTAATAGGACATTGTGGAGGGACAGATTCTTATCCCAGAGGCTCCACTCACTACAGAATGTAATCCCAGTTTCACATAGGCAGAGCCACCCACTGACCACCTACTGGAGACATCTTGATGACTGTATGGGTGATTGTATATTTACCCCTGGAATATCTTCTGTGTCCCTGCTAGACAGAGGCACACTAGCCTAAACATACATGGGCTATCTTGTGTGACCTGCTATTCACACACACAGTGTAGTAATCTGACAGGGTTGCGAATGCCAAACACACTCTGGCTAGGCTTGTACATGCCCTAGGGCAGATAGTCTAGTATCAACCTCTGAACCTATGCTAATGTTCATGATGCACAATGTTTATTGCTGATACTGTTTGCAGGTCTTTATCATCTTTGCTTTACCAGTTTCCATGAACAACTTCGGTATGTGCAGAACATATTTGATTATGACAGGCTTCCACTATATTATAGATGTGTCTGTTGTCATATAACTGTGTGCACAGGGCAGATTGCTGTATAGTGACAGGTTCCTGGGTTAACACATGCAACTGCCAGATATGCATGGCCCACTGCTGTACTCAGACATGGCCTAAGTGTGTGAACATGCCCAGTTCTACCATTCCATGTTTTGTTGCCTGACATTTGTATCATTTATTCAAGTGTGTGAGCATGCCCAGTGTGACCCTTCAGTATGTTGCTATCTGAGGTCCACTATATTTGCTGATGTGTGCGAACATGACCAATATTAACATTTATACTGTGTGTGTTGGAAGTCAGGTTCTGTTCTCACTGCAGGACTCACCTTTGTGTCATAACTCAACAAGGATTGTGCTGTGCCTTCAGGGTTTCCATGGAATACTTTGCATAGACTTATCAACATTCCATCATACAGGAGGACCACTGCAATGCTGTCATGGTTTAGTGGTTCAGTACTTTGGCTATAGTGCACAGTATCCTGGGTTCAAGGCCCATCACTGCTTTGTATTTTCATACTGAGCAGACCAGACTGCTTGAGGGCCTGTTAAGTATATATGAGCATGTTGGCTTTTGTTCAGCTATGCCCTACTTAGACCAGGCTTGTCCGACATTGCACAATATTCATCAACAATGCTGGACGTTGCCCAGTATTACTCAACATTGACCACAGTTGTGCTAGTTGGTGTGTGCGATTTTTTGTTTGCATATACTACATGGTGGTAATTGCTGTTTAGCACTGCTTTATATTGCTTAACACATGGCATTCATGCCTTAGGTGGTGCTGCAGGGCTGTCTATGTCAGATGCACATACTACACTCCGTGCACATGTTTGGAAGCAGGTAGTGTCAACTTAGGCATCCCTTTTACTTTATGTGCGAGTCAGAGAGGGATATCATTTCCAGAGTTCCTACTGAGCCAGCGTATGTGCTATGCATTGCCTCTTTGCCAAGGCCAAAGCATACTGGACACGCCTCCTTCTGCCTACTGGGGCAGGCTCAGGTTGTTCCTCCTCTGAGTCACGCTTTGCCTATGATGGCCTTGGCAATGGTGGGGGGCTGTTTGGCCCAGGCCTATGCTGGTCCTGCTGCAGCTGTTTTTGCAGGATCATATTATGTAGCATAGCACATACCATGACAATTTGGGTACATGTAGTTGGTGAGTACTGCAAGGCTCCACCAGATGTGTCCAGGCAACGGAACCGTGACTTGAGCAGCCCAAACACACACTCTATTACATTATGTGTTTGTGCGTGTGCCTCATTATGGCGTTCCTGTTCAGGTGTGTGTGCGTTTCTGATGGGTGTCATCAGCCACGGCTCCAGTGCATAGCCAGCCTCCCCCACTAGGTGCCCATGTGGGATGTCCCCATTGGCAAATGTCTGGTACAGCTGCATCAGATGCCAGATATGGGAATCATGGTAGCTTCCAGGGCAGCCTGCACACACATTCAGTATTATGCCCTGGGCATCACACATGACCTGGCAGTTGGTGGAGGGGAAGCCATTGTGGTTGAAGTAGACCCTACCCCGATCGCCAGCTGGTGCTTTGATGCATATGTGCATGCAGTCTATTGCACCCACTACCTCAGGGTATTCTGCTATTTGCTGGAAGAGATGCATATTGCTGGCCAATACCTCACAGGAATTGGGGAAATATACATGATCACTGACATGTGCTGACATGGCATCCAGGAACTGGTGTAGTACCCTGGATGCTGATGCCTGTGATATCCCCATCATATCACCAGTTGGTCTCTGGAAGGTACCTGTTGCTAGTATTCATAGGCCAACACATACCTTGGTTTCCACTGGGATGGGTTCCCCTCTGTTGGTTCTGTGTGTGAGGTGTGGCCTGCACAGCTCAACAATTTGCTGCAGGAGGTCTCCGTCCACTCTATAGCGCTCCACTATCTCCAGTTCATGTAGCCCCTGGTAGGTTACCCTGGGCCTGTACACTCTTCTCCATCTCCTCACTGTGGGTTGTCCAGCAGCATTTCCATTGTCACCACCCTCAGCATGTTGCATATGTCACCTTATAACAGCAATGGCAGCCCCTAACATTACTTTGTCTCAGTAAAGCTTTTTCAGTTTTCACTTCTATTAGCTTACTGCAGTGTCTGTTGTGAGAAACATAATGGACTGTTGTTGGCAGAGTTCTAAGTGCTAGGCTGGGCTGGGCTAGTGTACTGCCTGTGTAATTGCCTGATTCTGATTGTTTTCACCTGCTATCTCTGCTAGTCCTCCTTGGTAGCTTCCTACTATTTGTTGTGCTTCCTTTTTCCTTTCTGTTTCCGCAGGGGGGAGCGCCGCGCACACAAGCGCAAACATGCACACAGCTACTAACACGCACGCACACATGCTTACATGGACTAAAACTTGCTTATTTGAGTTAAAATGCGCACACACCAGCGCAAACACGCTTACAACTCTTTAAACAGCCTTATACATGCTTACTCTGGCTTACACGAGTGCACTCTGTCTTACTCGGATTTACAGGCACGCACACGCGCGCATACCCGCTCAGCAAGAAACTTTGGTGTTATCCACGGCATACACCTTCCATTTCTTGGTTTTCCCTAGCCTACCTGTTGACACACCTCTTTCCATGATGTCTAAATGACAGCGGACACATGCCACTCTGCTCCAATGAGCTTCACTTCTTTCATAGATTCCCCCCTCGTGATGTCACCTATCTTCTACTCTGTTACTCCCCATATCCTACTCCTACACTCCACTGACTGTGCTCATTTGCTATGTAAACTAGCGATTCACTATCCTGACACTTATTTACATAGGATTGCCTACTAATGCTTGGTTACATGTCTTAGACTGAGCTTCCCCCCTTAGCAACCTCTACTCGGTGGCCATCTTGTCTTCAGCCTGCCATTCCCTTGCATTGTACATTACCACTTTCAATAAAATCCACAGTTGTGGGTTTTAATTTGTAGTATACTGTGTTTTAGAGTGCAGCCCATTTGCGCGGCGCTGCGCTATGCTTAAACATCGGAAATTGGCAGAAAAAAATAATATTATTTTTATTTTAATTTTGCATCAGGGAAAATTTCCAATGGCCATATATTTGGCCATTGGCATGCTTCCTGCACTGGATGCAACCTTTATTTGGAGCTGTCATGGCTCCGTTTTGCTATTTGCAGAATGGTACTCAGTTGTCAACTAAGTACATTTCTGCAAATAACACTGCTCTTACTCAGACAGGTTTGGGTTTTCTGAATCGCAAATCTACCTCATTTGCATGCCTTTCACCTGCAATTGAGGTGATTTGCATATCCCAGCCCTGTCTGTGTAAGAGCAGTTTTAGGAGCTCTCTTACACGCCCCTAAAGACTGTTCCTGGATGGCTCGTCGGACATGATGGCTGCATGGAGTCTTACTCTACTCTTAGACTCCATGCAAGCCATCGTGAAGCCAGCCCATTGTCTTTATAAAGATGTGTGTGGTACAGAAGAAAGCATTTATTATCTATTTCTGTATTGTAGTTGATATATTTGTGAACAAGTACTGAGAGACTAAGTTTGCAGTGAATGGGGGGAGGTAACAGATGGCTACAGTATACATATGTATTATTTTTGAAAAATGCCTTCCTTCTGTTTGTGTTTTTAGATGTACTTTCATTGCATGAAGACTAAATGAACAGCACTCAACAGTAATACATACTATGCTGCACTTTTCATAGCTTACTGTCTTGCAGCATGGTTGCACAGACAATGGCAAAGTGCGCATGTGAGATATGCATTTCTACTGCTTTTCTTGTTTGTGCATAGTTAAGCGCTGAATAAATGCAAGCTTTAGTGCTACACTTATGAGAGTTCTGAGTAATGAGTGTATGAAACACACTTGTTGCTTAGCTGACTCTGTGGCAGCAGGTGGGAATGCATTCACATATCTCTTTTGGAGCCCAGATGATATAGCATTTGAATCTACGTGTATGTAATAGTTTTAAATAAGTAGTGATAATGCAATGAAATCATTCTTTATACTACATTCAGTGTGTTATCTTAGTGCAGCATGTTTAAATGACATTGCATTGAGTTAGCCACACCACTTAAGAGCTGTTCACTATTGCATGTCATTGGTGTGTGATGCCAAACTCTGTGCAAAAATATGGGGCCAAAAAGTGAAGGGCTCCATTGCATTTTTTTTCTTATTTGTGTTGTGTATGATTCTACTTTTTGACCAGATTCAATGTGTTAAAATGGGGTAGATAGCAAAGTGGTGAAATGGGGTGCAAGGAGGCAGAGGAATAAAGATAAAAAATATAGGAATGTGCAGGAGGGAGGTAGGAAAGAGCAATAGCTGTTCACTTTACAGTGTAAAAAAATATTTACAGAACATTAGCAGAATTTAGACTGTCACCACAATAAATGAGGGGTGACAACAACGCACTCATGTTGTATAGCCAATTGGACCAAATCAAGTGTGTCAAGAAGACATATGTGTGAACTGGAGAGCTATGTATGGGACGATATTTTTTTGTGACAGGTGCCCTTTTTTTACTTCAGTAAGAGAGGAATGTTGGGTAAGGGACATTGGTATTTCTGGGTCAGGTAAATTGGGTAAGTAAGGAAGCAGATGCAAACAAACAAGACAAACAAGACAAGACACAGGGATGGTGAGGGACACAAAAGGTTGGGGAACAGGGTTAGGGTGGGGACAACATAAGCCCATGCCCATCAAACATGAGGACAGTAAGAATCTAGTTCTCACCCACAGGACTGTCTTCACTGTCCACTTACTCTAATGGTTGCTGGAGTGCTTGATGTCTTCTCCTCCTATAGACCATAAGGGAGAGCAGCCTCTCCAGCCAGGATAGGCGTGCACCAATGGTGCTGCTGTGCATGACCCTGTGTGTCAACCCTGGCATCTCCTGGTGGGTTATAAAATCCCCACCTCCACCAGTACTTCCAGAGGTATCCACAGCAGCAGCTGCCAGGGTAGTGCTACTTGAGGGTGCAGGTAGTGCAGGGGCATCAGAGGCAGTACTGTTAGGTCGGGTCCCATATGTGCTGGGTGTCAGTACCAGAGCCAGTGGAGCAGGGGCAGGCTGAGTCACTGGTGTTGGCCTAACTTCCTCTGCTGTAAAGTATTTTGTGATTTGTTAGAGAGATGGATGACGTGAAAACGTTTTAATGACACATAAAAAAAAAAAGAGAGCTAAGGATTGTGGTGAAAGTAAAAAGAGAGAAAATTAGTGCTATCGTATGTGACATACAATGCATTATCAGAATAATACATCTATTTTATCTGAAATTTTACATTTAAGTATACTTTCTAACAACTACAAACTATAATTACAGATTGCTCAAAGTAATCCTTGCAATATCTGGATGTTGAACATATGCTTTTTCCAATTATACAGATTAAAGTTAACAGCAGGACATTTATGCCATGTGCGTAGAATTTAATTTATGTAATATTTTTAAAGGATTGCTCTATTTTATACTTGCTGCATTTGAACCCACAACATCTGACTATGGTCTTACACTTGAATCCTAAAGTTGGTTTGTGCTACAGACTCCAGAGTCAAAACTGGTAGCTAGTGCACATGATTAAGACTCAAAACTGTTAAAAGATTGCTTCCTGTAGTCAAGGGGGTATGGTTTAATTCCTTACATCTTCATTTACCTGTTGGGAGGGAGGTTAGCATAATGGTTAAACTGTTTACCTTACAGACATAAGGTGCAGGGTTTGATTCTCACATGAGGTAATTGACTAAGCTTAAAATAGCCCACAAGGGCAGTTAGCTTAATAGTAGTCTATAATATATGACTAAAGCATGCATACTTACTTTTACAGTTAGGATGTGCATGCTTACTTTGCTACAAATGTATAGAAAATAATTTCTTTTTTAATTTAAAAGCTACAATAATACTCTCTTGTGTTGCATACATACCCCTTGCTTCCCTCAGATACTCAATACGGATTTCCTTGCCCACAATGATTTCTGAATTAGCTGTGGAATGAAAGAAGAGAACAGAAGAGCATTATGTATACCAGTCTTGCCAATATGTAGCTTTCTATCTATTATAAATTCTCTTTATTAGTACACTTACACAACTGTGGGATGTTACTAGTTCTGAATTAATTCAGCCACTGGTTCAGTGTATCCCTCTTGCACCTTTGCAGGTCATTAAAGTGATGCCTACACTGTTCTCCAGTATGTGGAATGCCAGTTACACTAGATGCAATCTTGACCAGACTACTCCAAGCCTCAGACATGTACTGAGAACCAGTATAGTCCCCTTGCAAAAGCCTTTGGCTGTAGTGCTTTACAAGGAGTCAAATAAAGATTCCAGACTGCTGAACACCCCACCCTTCCCTTCTAAAACCAGACATCTAACCAGAAAACACAGCAATAGATAATAATGATTTCACTCCAATGCATGTTATCACATTTACTGGTAGTCCCCAAACCCAAACAATAATGCCAACCAAATTTGTGTGATGTTGTGGAAAGCAACAGTGCCAAACAGAGGAAGGTTAATATGATAGTGGGCATGAGTTCAAGGGTTGGGCACTGCTGTAACTGTTAACTGATTTAACTTTGCAGACGTGTATAAGTTATGACCTGACACATTTTTTGTCTGGCTTTACACACTGATAAAATTATTTTGTATAATATGGGATTCAAATCTATGCATAAGGGGCAAAACATTTTCTCCCACAGTGGTAATTTTTCATCCTCGCCATAGAAGAAGTGCTTCTCAGACATACTCATTATTTACATATAAATACACAAGACAAACTGAGGGGTTAACCATATATCTGTGTCACCTCACAAAGTCCTGGTTTATACATTCATGTGTATATGGGTCTTATTAAAGTTTGAAGTCCATCCAAGGCCAGATAGAACAATTATAATTACAGAAATAGAGTAGTCTGTATACCCTCAGTCATACATATAATTCATATGAACTCCACTGCTATACATACTTATTGTTATTTTTAATTATGTTTATGTATTTTTAGTGACATTTAATATAAAGTGAAATGGAACAAGAGTAAAAATATTTAGAATGTCCTGCATTAGAATACAGGACTATCTGTATTGCAGCCTTGCACTTACACATACTGCCACAGGAATAGTTAAATAACAATTGGATATTTCCCTATTCATTACTAACTTCTGTGTGTTAACTACCACGCCAATGCAACATTGCCCAACAGAGTTGCTAGACTGTATCCATTTTGAAACTGATGACTGCTTCCTCTCTGCAGGTCTTCTAGACCTGCAGGTGTTGGGGAAGTTTGCTAACAATTGCGCAACTTCACTTAGTTGTGTTGTACAATGGAAAGCAAAAAATGCAACAATGTAACCTGTTTGAAATTAAGAATGTCTGCAGGTGTTCTCTCTGCTTCTTGTGTGGGCCATTAGTCCAGGTTTGCATGCTGGTAAGAGTCACACAAATGAGACAAGCAAACTAAACTGGATTTAGCATTGTGAGTAGTGTTTATTAGGTTTCATCCTTCAAAGACAAAAGTGGGACTTGAACCCCGTTCTACGGATAGGATATACTGTGTGGATCAATGTGTTTAGCAGATGTGCTATACACACAAGTGATCTGCAAGTATGGTTGATGTATTGGTTATCAAAGAAGTACTTTACATGACATTAACTGTGTTTCTCCATTTCCCATGTTTCTGCTAAGCCATGCACCATGCAAATACTGGCATTAAAAAAAGACAAAAAAGGAAGAAAATCAATCTATTAAATAAAAGACACTACAAAAGTTATTTTAGTAAACATTCAAGATTTTTACACAAGTCTGCATTTGAACTCTCATGTCAATGAGCTTTCAAAACACAGTAAGAGTGCCTTATCTCTCTTTGCCACAGAAACAGCTTTGCAGCAGAGAATGAAAATCATTATGCATGCAAACTGCAACATCATCCTCAGTATTAACAAGACATATGACAGTTGCATGCTTATAAATTGTGCATGTATTAATTCAAATGTAGTGCAATGAGTGATCACACAGCCATTTAGGACTATTGCTTGCAGAAATGCAGATCTGTGATATCTCTCTGTGTATGTTCATTCTTCTCTTATCTTACCAGTAATTTGAGACATGCAGTCTTCAAGGTATTTTGTATCATTGTTCCTAAAATGTGTGAGAATATTAAATGGCAGTAATATACAGCTTTCAACAAATGCATGGGAGATTGGGTGTTAATGAACAGAAACTGTGAAATGTGTCCTGTTTACTTACAGTTAAAACCTTGATACAATTACTTCTACACTTTGTAAGTCTAACCTGGCTGACACACCCACTATAGGTAAGGGAGTCTGAATTGCTGCTGTGTTTTCCTTCTCCCTACCAGTAATCATTTACACCTTCAATCCATTAGCAACAAAAACTAAGGATGTGCCTGCACTGTGTTTACATTTGCTACATGGAGCCAAAGATTTAGGATTCAGCAGTTCTAATGAGTTCACAACTTATTTGCATCTTTACCGTGCTCACAGGTCTGACTCTATACTATAAAAAAGGAATCATGTAGCTAGGGAACCTGAAGGTGAGGAGACTTATTTATAAGCATAACACAGAAGAAGATTGCTATAACTTTGTATTTATCTGTACAGAAGACTACTGATCTTGATAAGGTATGAATGAAATTTTCAGTTGTACACGGAATATGCTCAGATGTAACTTAAAATATTTTTATATATGCATTAGCAAATGCTACTTTTATCTGTATGCACTTCTTAGAAGTTTACTGATGGCATAGGCATTTTTGGCAGGGTATTTTACTTTCTCAGATGCACAGCCTTAATAACTTTCATCACACGCACTAATGTTGCAACTGTTTCTCTTTACACTCTTCTATTTTTATTTCAGTGAAATGTAAATATAGTATATTGTCAATGACACAGGGATGTTAGCCAGATAGGATGAACCATACACACCTCTAGGGGAGTGCTGGCCACAGATAGAGGTGACTGGCAATTGTATAAAATTGAATGGTCTGCGGTAAATGTGTACACATTTCATTTGCCTGTTGTTTTGGGGATGGGGGAGCCAAGTTCCATTTCTGCATTGGCACAAACAAAATGCTTTGTACAGAGGTTTGTTTTGCTATTGTTACTCACCTTGTTTTGGATCCAGCCTTGCTTTGTGTGTGACTGTGATATGTTAGAACCACAAAAATCCTTTTTTATATTTGAATATCTTGACTGTTTTTGTTTATCCAGTGGGTAATATTGAAAAACTACTTATATGTGATATTTAGGTATATTATCCTTCTTTGGTGTTTTATGCCACCTATGACTATGGCACCCAGGTGCCCCAATCCCCATAATCTCCCCTTCAGTGACCCTGTGAATGATGTAATTGTTCAAGCATTTAGGTGACATGGTGCCTTTCTACTTGAGAGAGGACATGAGGATATGTCTAGAAGGACGAAAATTTGGCAGCAAATAGTTGACTATGTCGATGCTGTTGGGGCCACAGCAGTACATATAATCAACTGCATCATAAGGCCACTGACATGATTTCATTGGCCAGGAGAAGATCAGCTGGAGTAGCCCATTTACAGATGCCTACTGGGGGGGTTCAGATCCACCACTGACACCAAATGAAGAATTCCTCTCCACTGTCAGGTATCTAAAGAGCTGAGTGGAAAGTGCACAACAGCATGTGATTGATGTTGTGCTCCTGTTTCAGAAATGACAAGTATGCCCCAGGAGGAGCTTCCAGGTAGGCTTACCAATCTCAATTATTAAATGTCAGTGGCTTTACTGGAAAAGCTCACCCAGACTCCAACATAGTTTGCTGCAAATGAAGGGTTAGTTTGCTTTTGATATTTTTGTACTTTGAATTACTTTATTGCCTTTTTCCATTTTGTATACTGTGATTGGTTTTCTTTACACTACTTTACTTGTAGCATGCTTTTAATTCCATATTGAAACTTGAAAAGAGACCACAGCTCTGCCTCTTGTGAGTCAGACAGAAATTCATATAGGTCAGTTAAGGAGTCACACAGAAGTTAGAAAAGGTCAGTTAAGGTTAATCATCTGTGAACTGAGGGGGTGGAGCTAACAACTAAACCTTCTATTTAAGGGGTAAAATAAAACATTTCCAAGCTTTACTGGAAAAGCTCACCCAGACTCTGCCACCACTTGCTGTGAGAGAAAGGTTAGTTTGGTTTTGATTTATTGTACATTGTTTTACTTTATTGCCTTCTACTATTTTGTATACTGTAATTTGTTTTATTTGCACTGTGTTTACCTGTACACTGCTTTTAATTGCATATTAAAGCTTGAAAAGAGACCAGAGCTCTGTCTCTTGTGAGTCAGACAGAAATTAGAAAAGGTCAATTAAGGAGTCACACAGAAGTTTGAGCAGGGCAGTTAAGGTTAATCATCTGTAAACTGAGGGAGGAGCTAGGAACTAAACCTTCTTTAAGGGGTAAAATAAAACATTTCAATGCTTTACTGGAAAAGCTCACCCAGAGTCTGCCACAGCTTGCTGTAAGGGAAACATTAGATTGCTTTTGATTTCTTGTACTTTTTATTACTTTATTGCCTTTTTCTATTTTGTATACTGTGATTTGTTTTCTTTACATTGTTTTTTTTTTTTTTTGTATTCTGCTTTTAATTGCATATTAAAGCTTGAAAAGAGAATACAGCTCTGTCTTTTGTGAGTCAGACAAAAATCAGCATAGGTCAATTAAGGAGACACACAAGTTAGAACAGGTCAGTTAAGGTTAATCATTTGTGAACTGAGGGAGTGAAGCTAGGAAATAAACCTTCTATTTAAGGGGTAAAATAAAACATTTCAAAGCTTTACTGTAAAAGATCACCCAGGCTCTGCCACAGCTCACTGTCAGGAAAAGGTTAGTTTGCTTTTGTTTTCTTCTACTCATATTGCTTTATTGCCTTTTTCTATTTTGTATACTGTGATTGGTTTTCTTTACACTACTTTACTTGTATTCTGCTTTTAATTGTATATTAAAACTTGAAAAGAGACCACAGCTCTGTCTCTTGTGAGTCAGACAGAAATTAGAATAGGTCAATTAAGGAGTCGCACAGAAGTTAGAGCAGGTCGGTTAAGGTTAATCATCTGTGAAATGAGGGGGTGGAGCTAACAACTAAACCTTCTATTTAAGGGGTAAAGTAAAACATTTCAAAGCTTTACTGGAAAAGCTCACCCAGACTCTGCCACCACTTCTTGTGAGAAAAGGGTTAGTTTGCTTTTGATTTCTTGTACTTTGTTTTACTTTATTGCCTTTTCTATTTTGTATACTGTAATTTGTTTTATTTACACTCTGTGTTACATGCATTCTGCTTTTAATTGCATATTAAAACTTGAAAAGAAAACAGAACTCTGTCTCATCTGAATCAGACAAAAATGAAAACAGGTCAAGTGAAGGAGTCACACAGAAGTTAGAACAGGTCAGTTAAGGTTAATTATCTGTGAACTGAGGGGATAGAGCTAGGAACTAATCCTTCTATTTAAAGGGTAAAATAAAACATTTCACAGCTTTACTGGAATAGCTCATCCAGACTCTGCCACAGCTTGCTGTCAGGGAAAGTTTAGTTTGCTTTTGATTTCTTGCACTTTGTATTACTTTATTGCCTTTTTCTATATTGTATACATTGGTGTGTTTTCTTTACACTGTGTTTTACTTGTATTCTGCTTTTAATTGCACATCAAAACTTGAAAATAGACCACAGCACTGCCTCTTGTGAGTCTGACAGAATTTAGAATAGGTAAATTAAGGAGTCACGCAGAGGTTAAAACAGGACAGTTAAGGTTAATCATCTGTGAACTGAGGGGGTGGAACTAGGAACTAAACCTTCTATTTAATGGGTAAAATAAAAATTTCAAAGCTTTACTGGAAAAAAACTCGTTCAGTCTCTACCACACCTTGGTGTGAGGGAATGGTTGGTTTACTTTTGATTTCTTGTACTTTGTGTTACTTTATTGCCTGTTTCTATTTTGTATACTGTGATTTGTTTTCTTTACTCTGTGTTTTACTTGTATTCTGCTTTTAATTGCATATTAAAACTTGAAAAGAGACCATAGCCATGTTGCTTGTGACTCAGAATTTTTTTCCAACTTCCTACCCTGTTACTGCCTCCCCCTTTGTTACTATTGTGTTCTTTAACACCATTGTCTTTCTAGTTGCCTGCCCCTTATGTTAATTTGACCATATATATCTCCTTCCCTATCCCCTTTCACTGGCTGGTGTAGATAAGCACAAAATTATCATTTTGTGAAATCACTCCCCTTCAACTATTGAAATGTATTGTCCACCCACCATATTCCATAGTACCAGAATACAAAAGTGACCACCACCTTTCAGTCTACCTTGCTCTTTTAAAAATAGTGGCTCTCAACTTAGCTAAAACGTAAGTTACCCACTTTCATATCTAACTACTTAGTGTACACTACAGTGTTTAGGATAAACTATTTTTTCATCTTTCCTTTAAACATTTATTGCAAGACCACCAGTTGTTGGACAGCTCACATTCTGTCTCTCAGTAGTCATCTTGGGATTAGTGCTTCTGTTATCTCCTGGCAAGAGAAGGAGTACACGGACATTATTTCCTGGAGACTGTTGATCACCAGAAAGCTTAATAACTGCTTTATAGGTGACAGCTTAGAATCTGTGCTTATATCTGGTCCTGGTGAGACAAGGAGAAGAGTGAATTGATTCTTCGCTGCTTCTGTCTGGAGAGAGAGTCTGTGCTTAACATTCCTGATTTGTCTGTTGCTATTCAAGGCATCTACCAGAAAAAGGCTGCAAGCCTACAGACCATTGCATCATCTGGGACAAGATTGTGGATCACCAAACAAGCTGTGGCCTGCTTCTCTTCTTAGGATTGGTGCTAACATTTTGCTTCTGGTGAGAGAAGAAGCAAAAGAGCACTGTATCCAAACAGAGTGAAGCTATCGTGGGACCAGCATTAATAGTAGCCAGGCAGTAGCTATTCATGTGACTCCCATCTTTTCATCATCCTTGACAAGCCAATTCTTTGTTTTCAGTAAGTACTGCTTGATTTGTTTCTAACTTCAGAATATCTGCCTAAATGCTTCATCCTTAAATGTTCAGGGTCTACATATTAGTTTCCCCTCAAGTGTTTGCCAGTGCTCTGTACAGCCTCAGACACCTTGAGTGACATTTTTCTGGTAAAAGCACAATTGAAATTTCTCCAATACCTAGTTGCACATAGGACAACTAGTTTGTAGTGACAAGCACTGTCCACATAGTTGCAAACTAGATACTCCTGACAGTGATTGATTTTCTCACTCCAACAGTTTAATCAATAAAAAAGGGTCTGTTGCCATGGATATGAACTTTCCTAGTGTCTCTGTTACCAGCTTGGTGGGTATGGGCATAATGATGCAATGTAGAAATTGCCTCATGTTTACTGACAACCAGTTAATTCTCAAACAAACTGATGGTATGTGAGAGATGTATTTACACAATGTCACTGGAGGCAAAGGTCTCACATAAAAGTACTCCTAATGTCAATAAGGTTGTCAGTAGTGCACATGCTGCACCCATCATGCACAATTCAAAGCAGACATATTGACCCACATATACTGAGGCATTTACATGTAAGCTTTGTAAACCACAAAGACCTCCTACATGAAGTACTCATAACAAATACCCTTAACAGCCCCAAATGCACTCTTTCAAAACAACACCCACATCAACACATAGAGCTACATCTCATGAATCCTCTAGCTCTAAGACCATAAGGCAAGTTACCACACAATCCAACATTCTAGTCATTGGAGACTCCATAGTCAACACACTAATGTCCCTCTCACCAGGCTGAGTAAGGAGAAAGTTATGGTCAGTTGCTTATCAGGGGCTAGGATCTGCCACATTATGGATGCACTGAGGTCACTGGGCCACAATTACCAATATGACTCAGTCATAGTCCATGTGGGAGTAAATGACCTGAGACATACTTCCATAAACTATATGAAGGGAGACATCATGGAGCTTTTGGAATATGTGTCTCAGGCTGGTATGAGCCTAGCATTGAGCAGCAATTTACCTTCTTCAAGGTTGATGCCACAATATGAACAAAAGATGATTGAATGTAATAATTGGCTTATTTTCTGGTGTCATTCTAAGGGGTGCAATATTTGTCAGCATGAAAGGAGATGAAAAACAGACCACGCTGCTTTGCCAGGGATGGTCTGCACCTCCCCTCTAGGCTTTCAAATACTAGCTAAAGCATTACCTTCCCCCATAGTGCCTTTTTTAGGCAATGCCAAACTGAAAGTACTTCCAATATAGCAAATCAAAACCAAGAAAATCTAAAGGTATCTCTGCTCAATTCTAGGAGTCTAAATAAAAACCTCCACTACCTAGAAGTTCTCTTTACCCTAGAGAATGCTGACATCTGTGCGGTCACTGAGACATGGTTTAAAGCCTTGGAGAGCACACCAACAGTGTAAAGTTATAATGCCTTCCACACATTTAGACCAGCTACTTCACAGGCATGGACAAAAGGTGGAGGTGTCTCTATTTACATCAAACAGAAATATACGTACTTCAAGGTTGGTCAAACAGGACAATGCACTTGAACCGCTCCATGTTCAAATCACCATAAGTAAAATCCAATACCACTATCTTGCAAGTTATAGGCCCTCCTGTATGATCCAGGAAACCCATATCATTTCTTTTAACTTATTAGAAACACTAACCTTCTAACCCAATACCATATTCATGAGTGACTTTAATTACCACACTATCAACTGGGAATACTATATGACACCAATCATACATGCACAGAGATTGATGGATTTTGTAAACAAACTCCCTGGACCAGTTAGTCAATACACCAACCAGGGGTGCAACCATACTGCCTCTGTCCTCATTAGTATGGGAGACTGCTACGCACCCCCTACTGTAATGCCTTTCCTGGTAAGATCAGATCACAAAATGGTCTCCTTTAAAGTAAAAATACTACTTGGACCCCCAACTAAATGTGGAATATTCAGAAACTATTCTAAGGCTAACCTCCTGCTATTAAGTGAGAGCCTGGCAAAACTTCAAGCCCCTAAATCCTGGGAACACTGCTGCCTATGCATAACTGTTCAGAGAAACCCTGCACAAGCATGTTAATAGCTGCACAGAGGCAGCTATACACATCAGGAAGAAGTACAGAACTAACTCAAAAAACACCCTAGTGGAATCACAAAATCAATAGGCTGTATAACAGGAGGAAGAAAATCATGGCAAAAATTAGGAGGTGCAGCACCCAGCAGGATATAAGCACTCTCGTCAAACTAAACCAACAATTCAGAGGGCAAATAAAGTCTACCAAAGCCATATTTGAGGTAAGTTTGGCATCCCAGGCCAAGGACAACCATAAAGCAATCTTTAGCTATGTCCTCAACATCAAAGGCAATACACAATTGTTTGCAAAGCTCATTGTAAATGGAGCAACCTATACTGAGCCAGAAGATATAACAAACCTCCTGGCTGGGAAATTCAGCTCCAACTTTATCCCCCCAACCTTCCCCCAGGAAATATCATCAAATATAACTTCCCCTACTAGCACTAGGGAACAGGTACTTAGTGCTCTCTCTAAAACCAAAAATACTGCATCAATGGGCCCAGACAATATCCCAGGATGCCTTCTAAATAGCATGAAACATAACTTATCAGGGCCTCTGGAAATATTAACTGCAGCCTCCACAGGCTTCATGCCTCATGAATGGAGGAAGGCAACAGTCATACCTCTGCACAAAAGTGGGCCATCTACAGACCCTGGAAACTACAGCCTCATAAGCCTCACTAGTCTTATATGTAAAACTAGGGAAAGAATTATCATGGAGATGATCAACAGAGATATAGTAAACCTCCAGACACTGGACCATCCCCAGTTTGGTTTTGTCAAGGGCACATCATGGCTTCTCAACCTGGTGGACTTCTTTGAGAAGGTCACCAAAGCAATGGATGAGGGCAAAATCATTCACACTGCCTATCTTGATCTGGCCAAGGCATTTGACAAAATATCCCATTTGGACATTGTTGACAAGCTCAGGAGGTTAGGTACAAATCTGTATGTCACCCGGTGGATAGCCAACTGGCTCACAGACAGGAACCAGGAAGTTAGAATTGGGGAGTCCACCTCTGCAAAAAAGCCAGTCACAAGTGGAGAACCTCAGGGATCAGTCCTTGGCCCGCAGCTTTTCTGGCATTTACTTCTCAGAAGTCAAGGCCAATGTCAGTGGTCTCTGGCTGACTAAATTTGTAGATGATTGCAAATTAGGAGCTGTCATTGAATCTCACACTGACACAAATGTTCTCCAGGAGAGGTTGATACAGACAAACAACTGATGTCAGAGCCATGGACGAAAACTAAATGCCAAGAAATGCATAATAGCATCCTTTTGGAAGTCATCCATCCCTGGTAACTATCATATTGACAACACACCCCTTAGAGTTGACCCAGTAGTCAGGGACTTAGAGACACACATAGATAGTAATCTAGCCTTTGACCATTATGTGTGTACAGTGGTGAGGAAATCATTCTATGTTGAGCAATTTATAAACAAAGGTGTGGCATCTAAGTCCATGGAAGTCATTGCACCACTGTATTCAGCATTCATCAGACCTATCATTGAGTTCAATGCCCCCTTTGTTATGTACCTAACCAGGTATATCCACCAAATGGAATGGCCACAGAAGTCTTCACTAAAAGAATACAGGGCAGAAATAAAATGCCCTATGCAGATTGCCTCAAGGTCCAATCCCTGTATTCTGTCTCCTACAGGCTTTTGAGGGGAGATTTATACCTGGCAAACAGGATATTGTCAGACCCCACTCTGATGGACCTCCTGCATGTCCACAAAACAAACAGCACCAGAATTACCTGTTATAAATACTTAAATCTTGTCTGTGATATAAATAGGAACTGAGATAGGTATGTATCCCAGAGACTATCCCATCTATGGAACAGGCTCCCCATCCATGTTAAGCAAAGTTCCTCTCTAACCCAAGTTAAGTGCAACTTAGACAATTGGATGGGAAACCGGAAATTCATCCCTGGTTTGGTACCTATGTCTCTAATCGACACAGATAACCTGTAAATTCATCTCCCAGGCTCATGCTTACACCTATCAGGGGTATCAGAACTTGTCAGAGATTTGGGATAAAAGACAAAAAGTAGCTAGCCAAACTGTTGATTAATATACCAAATGAACCATGAAGCCAGGAATCCAGGACAACTGTCCAAAAAGTAGCGAAATGTTGCAGAAATCCCAATAATTCATAGAACAAATACCAGGAACTGTTCAAATAAAATAGCCACGAATTTATTAAAACACAAAACGTAAGCGCTTTCACAAAGAAAAACTTTGCTTCATCAGACGTCATGGCTAGACTTAAAAAGGCCCTTGTGGTCATTATCCTAGTAAACACCCATGAACCTATGAACCTATATTTGTTGTATAGTAAAATATTGACAGCAATACTTACTTTTGTTTAACAAAACTTTTCTTGGGGGGCTAGTTATAGATCGATACAGTTAACAATGCATTCTGGTTCATTACACATGGGCTTGGGTTGGACATATTCAAGTTTTTGTTAAATGTACTGTTACTGGACATATAAAGGACATGTTTAACCCCTATGTGTTACTGTTAATTGTGATGATGGTGTCCTTACCTTTTGCTTAACTTCTTCCAAGACCATCCTCCTGAGGAAGTGTGGAGTCATCTGCATATGGTAAGGCAAACATTTTTATTTCAGTACTGATGAGCAGTTCACAGAAATATTTATATTTATTTTATCCGAGTGTCTCTGTGAAACCAGTGCTCTGTGTCCCTGTTCCAAGTAGTTGACACTCACACTCTTTGAGATTTGATTTTCACACATGTATATATATACACACACACACACACACACACACACACACACACACACACACACACACACACACACACACACACACACACACACACACCTGGGAAATGTTGGCACAGATTTACTAGCTATACCCCTCTGCCCAGACTATAAGGTAGTTACTGCCACCAGGATATTCCTAAGCTACTCTAAGGCTCTTACAAAGGTACCCAATTATACTGAGTAAAATTAATATTAATATTAATACCAATGGTAATGTTGACCAAATAGCAAGGCTTTCATGAGTGGCCACAATTTCACTAAATAAATATAAGTATTCTCAAAGGTTAAAATATTCTCTAAAAGACCAGCCACAATGGAAAATGTAAATACATTTAGTAATAAATAATACAATAACATGACAATACTAAATATCTATTTACAATGAACACCAGAGTTTCAATCACAGGAAATATTAAAAATAACATAGATGAATGGATTTACACAGATACAGAACAACAGTACTTAACTAATCTCATTATAATTTCCTGACTGATCTAAAGAATTACTATTCCCTGGTTACTTACTGAAGCAAGGCAAGATGAAGTAGGTGAGTAGTTTTCCTTCTTTGCCAGGTTTCAAAAACATACTGCCCTGAAACCTCTGTCTCATCTAGTATTAAAACATTATTTCAGTGCTGAATTACAGAATGACATCACATACATCTGGTCATCTGACTTCTGGTTCCCATACTACCCCCTTTACTAGAAACTGAACCAGAATCTCACACATACATTTTACCATACACACAGATAGAGCTTTGCTAAGATGTGTTATAGCATCTAGATGTCATAAAACCATTTCAACACTTCCACCCTTCCAGAGTAGCAATTAGTTCACTGCTAAATACAATACAGCAGGATTGCTAGTCCTTGTTTTCACAGACATTTTGTCTCTGGTTGCAGTCAGAACTGTAAGATACAATCTTTATAGCCTAAATTAAATAATTTAATTTCAAGATATTTTTCTAAAAGTTAGCTGAGGCTGATATTAACCTCATCTCTTCCAGTATTCTGTTGCAATATATTACTTTAATAAGTTACAATAGTACAGTTTGACATACATATGTATTTCTTTTCTGACTAGCAGGACACTGGTGGTACATTTTTAACACAGGCAGCTTTACAAATACATTTCTAAATACATGCATCTGTACAAATCAGTTTGATATACAAATGACATATAATTCTTTACAAAACTCTAGCTAACTAAGCTGACATATGATACACATCCACTGCCCTCCTCCTGGCATAGCTGGCAATGCCTCATATTCTCACAGTAGTTATGGAAAAAGAGTGGGAATCTGTACATATGTAATGAGATGTTAATAATTAAGAAATGTAGTGTTTAATGTAAATATATTTTTCTTGTAAATATGTAAATTG
This sequence comes from Protopterus annectens, assembly GCF_019279795.1. NCBI lineage: Eukaryota > Metazoa > Chordata > Ceratodontiformes > Protopteridae > Protopterus > Protopterus annectens. The sequence continues at coordinate 570,271,921 of NC_056726.1, forward strand.
TAAATAGTTGTACAAATAAAAAATGCTCCTTTTGATAGGGGCTGTGGGATCTTTTACATCTGCCTGAATTACCACCCACTCAAACAGATGGGACCTTGGTTTAATGTCTTATCTGAATAGATTTGGAAACCTACACCATCAGCAGTCCACAATCACAGGAAATCCGGGACTTTGTCAATACAAATGCCCTGGAACAATTAGTCAGAGTGCCCACTAAGGAAACCAACATCTTGGGTCTTGTCCTTACTAATATGGGGGCACCTTGCAACATCCCTTGTGTATCATTGTCACTCATTAGGTCTGACCATAAAGCTGTTTCCTTCTAAATAAAATTGAAACCAGAGACCCCTTCCACCCAAGGTACCTTTAGAAATTTCTCCAAGACAAACTACCTACTCCTAAGTGATGTATTGGCAAGCTTCAAATCCCCACCAAATCTAGCCATCTCCACTGAATATCAAGAAATGTACACCACCAGACCATATCAGCATGTAAACTGCATAAAGACAGCTGTACCCTTTAGGAACAAGTGGAGCATACACCCCAGAAACAAACCTATTTGGCAGAACCATAATATCAGCAAGCTTTGCAATATATGAAAGAGAATTTCAAATGTAAAAGGAATAATTCACAGAATGATGTAGCTCTTGTCACTGAAATAAACAAACAACTCAGGAGCTTAAAAAATCCACCAAATCAAAGTCTGAGGCTAAAATAGCCACCTGAGCCAAAGGCATGCTTTAGTTATGTTTGTAATCTGCGAAGCACAATACAGGAATGTACTGAGATGATGATGAGCAATGTTACCTGCACTGAGGCTGAAGGTATAGCTAACCTACACACTGATAAATTCAGCTAAAACTTTAACCCCTTCTTCCCTCTGTTTATTCAACAAGATATTCCTGAAACTGATTTGCCTCTAGCTATTACACAGGAACAGATCCTGAAAGAGCTATCAAAAGCTAAAAATCCTGAATCAGTTGGTCCTGACAATATCCCTGGATGGATCTTTAATAGCATGAAGCACAATTCAGACACCCCCTCTAACAGCACTGTCCAACCTCAGCCTCCACACAGGTTTTGCAGCAAAGGAAAGGAGAACAGCTATAGTCATTTCCCTGTAACATGGAAGACATTCCACAGACCCAGGCAATTACAAATCCATAAGTCTGATCAGGCTCATATGCAAAGCCATGGAAAAACTTATCATGTAGCTAAATCAATAAGGACCTAGGGAAATTCCAAACACTTGACCTTTCTCAGTCTGGTGACCTTCTTTGAAAAGGTCACCAAAGGAATGAATAAAGGTTAACCAGTAAAAAATATATATCTCGATACGGCTAAGGCGTTTGACACAATCTCCTACTTGGGCATAGTAGAAAAGCTAAATAAACTGGGAATAAACCATTGCATCATCCACTGAATTGTCATATGACTCACAGGTAGGACACAGAAGAAGCTACCTTCACATAAAAAACAGTAACCAGATGAGTTTGCCAAGGTTAACTGCTAGGACTTCTCTTGTGTAGCATCTTTTTTCTTTGAAGTAAAAGCCAATACTAAAGGCCTCTAACTGAGTAAGTTTGTAGATGACTGCAAGCTAGGAGCAGTTATTTAATTAATGAATCCCTATATAAATTAGCCATCCTACAGCATGGTTTATCCTAAACAAATTAATGGTGCCAAAATCATGGATTGAAACTAAAGGCCAAAAAATGTGTTATCATATCCTTTGTGAAGTCATCTACCAGTGGGAACTACTAAACTGAAAATACACCCTTAGAGTTAACCCAGTTGTTCAGGATTTGGGATCTTATGTAGACAGTGACCTAGCTATCAACCAACATGTGTCCCCTGTCATCAGAAAGTCCTTCTATACTGCATCATTTATAAACAAAGGGATTGTGACTAGATCTAGAGATGTCATTGTGCCCCTTTACTCGGTCCTTGTTAGGCCAGCCATTGAATATAATGCCCCCTTTGGCATATATGTCCAGACACATGAAATAACTGGAATGCCCACAGAGATGCTCTACAAAAAAGGATGCAAGGCCTAAACAATATGTCCTACACAGACAAAATCAAAACCCTGACACGTTGCTCTGTATAATATAGACTGCTAAGTGGTGACCTGTGTCAAGGCATCCTCCAACCCAATATGGATGGACCTATTACACATCAGCAAGTCAGATTTCATCAGAAATACTAGGTCCAGGGATCTAAACCTCTTCTGCAATATCAATAGAATGGTTTGGAGGGTCAGGTATATCTTGCAGAGGATACCAGTGCTCTGGAGCAAACTCCCCATCCACGTAAAACAAAGTTCATTCCTGTTCATATTCAGGTGCAACTTGGTTTCTACATACAGGTAAAAGAAAATTTACCCCAGAACTGCCCCCTGTACAACTAATGGACAGAGACAGCTTCTAAATGTTTAATCCCATGCAAGAGCCCCTCAAATTATTCATGGTATGATCCTAGTTATTCTTATTAGGGATAATATATAATTTTCAACTATGCAATGAGTAAGACCAGTCTAACACCAAACAGGATAAGTTAATTCAAGCACTGAAGGGAAATTGTTTAGTATTAAAATGGTCTGCAAGGGCAGCTAGTATAGTACTTACTATGCACCTATGAAAGCAATTGCAAGTGTTGAATAGACATTGGCTAAGACACTGGTACACTAGTTCTTAGGTTCCATTGTACTGGTGGCTCTATTCTTAAATTTGCAGGTTTAGACTGTTTGATATGACCTTAGAGTGATGTAACTAAAATTATAAATCCCCTTTTTTGTACAGATGTGCAACATTCACAAGCTGATTCCTCGTCTGTTGCACTGCAGTAACATCTGCTTACATAAAGTTCTTTATTCATAATGAAGTTTAAATTGTATAATTGTATATTTAAGCATTAATAATATATGAACAGCTATAAATATTATTTAACTCATTACATCCGAGTGAAACCTGCAGGTGCATCTGCAGTTAACTCCTACTGAAGCCTCTAGGTGTCAAATATTGCTTGTTCATATTTGCATCAATAATTCCAAAACCATGCTACGTTCAAGATTTTAAAAGATTTCCTGTTAAAGCTTGCACAATGGCAAAAGCAACTGCATTAATATTTGACCTCTGTCTAGTGTAGGTAAATAGATATTGACTATTGTTTTTATGATATTAATTAATACAGATATAATGTTCACATTTTTCTAATTATCTCAACAACCAAGTAACACAGACAGAACTCCTTAGCCTCATATGAAAGCTCTCAGCTAGATGAATAAAATGCTGCTGAAAGTATGTGTGTAACTTGAGTGATTGCTGAAATACTGTAAGTTGTTTACAAAATATTACAAATGTAATAGTTACTCCCCGGGATTCAGGAAAGCCAATTTTCCATGCAAAAACAGTGTAAGAGCTCCTGCATGGAAAATGGCCGCCGAGCGATTCAGGATAGTGTCGTTTTCACATGCACAAGCGGCCCTACACTGTTCTAGCACAGAAACCCATGTGGCATGCAAATCACCTCATTTGCTGGTGAAAACTATGCAAAAGAGGTGATATAATGATTCACCAAGCTGCCAGGTCTCCGTGTTAGAACAGTGTCAGTGCAGAAATGTATTCATAAAATAACTGAGTACATTTCTGCAACTGACAAAACGGAGGCATGACAGCTCATGAAAAAGCATGTATTATGTACATTAGATATAGCAATGGCCAAATATAAGGCCATTGGCATTAAAAATTGATTAATTATTACAAAAATTAAACTTTTATTTTTTGGGGCAATCTTGGCCATTAAAGATGTGCAGCAGGTAAGGGTGATAAAGGATAATGAGGGAAACATACTCACAAGCAAGGAGAGTGTGTTGAGCAGATGGAAAGAGTACTTTGAGGGGCTGATGAACGAAGAGATGTTTGCTCTGAGAGTGTTGATGGAGAAGTACAGAGAAGGTCAGAAGGAGTTTCATTGTGTCTTTGTGGATTTAGAGAAAACATATGACAGGGTGCCTAGAGAGGAGTTGTGATATTGTATGAGGAAGTTGGGAGTGTCAGACAAGTATGTAAAAGTGGTACAGGATATGTACGAGGGTAGTGTGAAAGCGTTATGGTCTGTGGTGGGAGTGATGGATGCATTTAAGGTGAAGGTGGGATTACATCAAGGATCAGCTCTGAGCCCTTTCTTATTTACAATGGTGATGGACAGGTTGACAGAAGAGATCAGACAGGAGTCCCCGTGGACTATGATATTTGCAGATGACATTGTGATCTCTAGTGAGAGTAGAGAACAGATGGAGGAGACCCTGGAGAGGTGGATATATGCTCTAGAGAGAAGAGGAATGAAGGTCAGCAGGACTAAGACAGAATATATGTGTGTGAATGAGAGGGAGGACAGAGGAATGGTGAGGATGCAGGGAGTAGAGGTGGTGAAGGTGGATGAGTTTAAATACTTGGGATCAACAGTTCAGAGTAATGGTGAGTGTGGAAGAAAGGTGAAGAAGAGAGTATAGGCAGGATGGAGTGGGTAGAGAAGAGTGTCAGGAGTGATTTGTGACAGACGAGTACCAGTAAGAGTGAAAGGGAAGGTCTACAAGAGGGTAGTGAGACCAGCTGTTATATGGGTTGGAGACAGTGGCATTGACAAAAAGGCAGGAGTCAGTGCTTGACGTGGCAGAGTTGAAGCTGTTAAGATTTGCACTGGGTGTGATAAGGATGGACAGGATTAGGAATAGGTATATTAGAGGGTCAGCCCAGGTTGGAAGGTTCGGTGACAAAGCCAGAGAGGCAAGATTACATTGGTTTGGACATGTGCTAAGGAGGGATGCAGAGTATATTGGGAAAAAGATGCTAAGAATGAAGCTGCCAGGTAACAGGAAAAGAGGAAGGCCTAAGATAAGGTTTATGGATGTGGTGAGAGAGAACATGCAGGTGGTTGGTGTGACAGAGAAAGATGCAGAGGACAGGAAGAAATGGAAACAGTTGATCTGCTGTGGTGAACCCTAATGGGAGCAGCCGAAAGAAGAAGAAGAAGAAGAAGAGGGCGATCTTGGCCATTTAAACATAGGGCAGAGGCATGCAAACAGGACTGCGCCGAAAAAAAAATAAAAAGTGAAAACTCAATTTTAAGTTAAATCTGCATTTTGCCATTATAGCAAAGGCATGCAGAATGTAAACAACACTAGGGAGCACTGGTTGTCAAGGGGAAAGTGTCGGTTATAGTACAGTAACTAATGAACTACACACTGGGGTATGCAAATGAGGGGAGTTATACTGAATCACATATGTCTTCAAAGTGTCAGCTTGTACCTAACTGTGTAGGTGCAGCAATACAACAGTGCAAGTCTAAGAGCTGAATGACTTCATAAGGGGGTGTGTCATGCTTGCTGTTAGCTCATTGGAGCTCTGTGGCCCGTGTTTGCCCTTAGCTAAGCACAGCTAAGGAAGGGGGTGTGTCAGATGTAGAAAAAAGACGTCCAAAGGGCTGAGAAATAAACTTTTATTAAAACAAAAAATGGTAAGCGCTTTCATGGTCATACGCTTCTTCAGACCATAATACATACAAACAATGAAAGACTTAAATAAAACAGCCAAACCAATCACAGTTAAAAACTAATCAAACAATTTACCTTTGGGAACACTATGGCTCACATGAAGTAATACATTGGTGGTAGTCCAATGAACAGTGACGTTATTATAACAGAATGGGGAACACAGGTTGACAGTCAGCTGCCTGTTGACCACTACAGTGCCACTGACATCAGAAAGTACTTTGATGTGTTACATCTCCTGACTGTGTGTTATCCAGCAAGGAAAAGGACATGGCACCCTGTTCCATTCCCTCAGTAGCCAAATAAATGTGTACAGTGGCCCTTTTGCCATGTTCAACACGGGACACCTGCAACAACTGTAGAGTCTGCAAACATAACCCACAAAGGGAATACCATGCCTTATACACATGCCCTGTATGGACAGACTCCAATAACTCCAATGAATCCCCGTATCATACTGTCTATGTAGGTGCAATCACTACCTCAGTTACACAGCCATGTCTCACCATGCTAGGTCAGGAATACTACTTCTGAAGATACCAATCTGTCCACAAAACATGCCCCAGAGACCTCAAGCACACTTCCACACTTCAAAGAACATGCATGTGGGACATGTGCACAGCCCAGACACTGTCCATGTTATGGAATATAAATCACATACATGTGAAGCAGTGGACATTACTGGCCACCCACAATAGAAATCTGAATGAGTGGATGGGGAATACAATACCCACCCCTGGTGACCACTCCAGTGACTATACTCCTGAGCCACACTGCGGACTATTGTCATGTGGCCTGATGCAAGGGTATTCCCTTGGGCTAGCCTTGTAGAGCCTTCAAGTCTATTTACCTACTCCACACCTATGAAGCAATGAACCTATGGATCTCAGTACTGGCAAATGTGTGTGTGTACGTGTGTGTGTGTGTGTGTGTGTGTGTGTGTGTGTGTGTGTGTGTGTGTGTGTGTGTGTGTGTGTGTGTGTGTGTGTGTGTGAATAGTAATCTCAGTGTGGTTGGTTGATGAATATCCCCTGTGGCTGTGGTTATTAGCAATCAGAGGTGTGTCCAAGCTACAACACGTACCATTATCCACTCTACAACAGATGTTGTAAATCAACATATACCTATTTACAACTCTCAGCCCTATAATCTGTGAGGCATATGCAATCACTGTGTTACAAACCGGGGATTTCCATCCACATACAGCTGTACCCTGCTTAAGATATGGCGGACGTGTTACCACATTGCCTCACCTCATAATCTTACTGCAGGGCCACATCTTGGTGACACACAGATGCCTAGAAAAGAAACAGGATACAGCATGTGAGAACACATTCACTCATACATGTGAAGCAGTGCACATCACTGGCCACCCACAATAGAAATCTGGATGAGTGGATGGGGAATACAATACCCACCCCTGGGGACCAGTCCAGTGACTATACTCCTGAGCCACACCGGGGACTATTGTCACATGGCCTGATCCCAGAGTATTCCCTTGGTCTAGCCTTGTAGAACCTTCAGACCCATTCACATACTACACACCTATGAAGCAATGAACCTATGGATCTCAGTACTGGCAAGGGTGTGTGTGTGTGTGTGTGTGTGTGTGTGTGTGTGTGTGTGTGTGTGTGTGTGTGTGTGTGTGTGTGTGTGTGTGTGTGTGTGTGTGTGAATAGTAATCTCAGTGTGTTTGGTTGATGAATATCCCCTGTGGCTGTGGTTATTAGCAATCAGAGGTGTGTCCAAACCACAACACATACCATTCTCCACTCTACAACAGATGTTGTAAATCAACATATACCTATATACAACCCTAAGTCCTATAATCTGTGAGGCATATGCAATCACTGTGTTACAGAATGGGGATTTCCATGCACATACAGCTGTACCCTGCCTAAGACATGGTGGATGTGTTATCACACTGCCATACCCCATGGTCTTGCTGCAGGGCCATATCTTCATGACAAACAGATGCCTAGAACAGAAACAAGATAAAGCATTTGAGAACACATTCACTCAGCACTTCACTTGTGGAGGGAGAGAGGGGTAAAGCTGTCACTGAATGTGTTTCCAAGACTGTGGACAATATATGTTGTCTCAGGATAGGTATTAGCATTGTGTAGTAACTCACAGCACATGTGTTTAATGCTGTGGAGGTTGTTGATGTTACTATCAAAGGCTGTTGTGATTGTCATCAGTCTGCTGCATGTCTGCCATCATAGATGCCTGTAGGGGATTCCATCAGGGATCCAAAGTTATGTTTGAGGCTAATAAGGTAGTTCAACAGTCCTGGGACACCACCTTTCTCTGCAACAGTGTCCTCCTTCTGATGTACATTTTAGTAATGGCAGGGGACCATCACATTGTCTTTCCATGTTTGGAGGACAGTGTCTGGGTTCTGTTGGCTCTGGCTAGTACCATGCATTCATGTACATGTTTGTACAGTGCATATGTGTATGATCCCCCTGTCATGCAGCTATTTCCCATTGCCATGGGTGCAGTGAAGTTATCCACCCCTGTTTTCATGCCTGCAAAGTCAGTTTTGGAGAGGTTTTGCAAGGTGGTTACCTTTGTGGGGGGTGTGGCTGACATGTTGAGTTCCATGTTGATTACAGCCTGTGTGGATCTTACTATGCAGGGATTGACAACTGTGGATGAGCAACAGTCCCATATTTAAGTGGTCAACACAGGTCAAGGTGGTTGCATCCTCTACCAGGGGTCAGTATGAGCTGGTCCAGGGCATTGGAAATGATGAAGCCCAGAAGTGTTAGGCCACTGTACTGGTGCTTGGCTACTTTCCCCAGGTCTTTCCCCAGGTTTCATACTATGTCAGTGTTGTGTTGGACCATCATAGATGGTCCAACACAACACTGACATAGTATGGGACTTCAACTACCCCTCCAGATGGTCCAACACAACACTGACATAGTATGAGACTTCAACTACCCCTCCATCACCTTGGGAAAGTAGCCAAGGTGATGGAGGGATAGTTGGCTACTTTCCGCAGGTGATGGAGGGGTAGTTGAAGTCTCATACTATGTCAGTGTTGTATTGGACCATCATAGATGGCAGGGTGTTGAGGAATGTGCATTGACAGTCTAGACACAGATGTGGACCCATAGCAGGCTATGGTCTGGATTTCACTATTACCCCATGGCAGTTGTACTGGAAGTATCTCCAATGCACTATGCTGGGATACTATTCTGGAGGTGTTCTTAGGCATAATGAATATGGAGACAACACCACCTGTGGAGGTGTGGTGTGGTCCATGTTTGGGGGCTGACAGCTATGGAATGTGTCAAAGCCTGATAATGCAGGGCTGCTGTCTGCTGCTGTGAAACACCTCTCCATTACAGCAGACATGTGTCCTCCACTCCAACGAGTGCTTTGAGTGACTGCATCCTGACAGTTAGATGTCCACTGTTGAGCAGCATGACCCTCGGATTACATACATGTCTAGCTGTTATGGCGGTGATTACAGGAACACTGCCTAATAAGGCATTATAAGGGTGGCAAGACACTTAGCCAATAAGTGAAAACCCAGCGCTGACAGATGTAGGACATCTGTGGCAAGTCATTGGGTTCTGTCAATCATGTTATCCCAAGCAGAGAAGTACTGGATCCCCTGAGTATGATACAAAACACGTAAGCTGATGTTGCCGTCAATCATCTGTTGATAGTACTGCAGCATCAGTCTGGATGACAGCGGTACACTGCTCAGGGCTACTGTCACACCTGCCTGGACCACATAATCAGAGAGTTCAACCATGTCTCTTGTCATGTAGTCCAGGGAGGTGAGTCCCAAGTCATTCACATCCACATATAATCAGAGTGATACTCGTAGTTGTTGTGGAGTGCCATGACTGGCTGTGTCATGTGTTGGATGCTGGCATGTGATAGATATTTGGCTGTTACCTGCTCCATATTCAACTTAGTGAGTGGGATATGTGTGTGCCTCAGTATTGAGTTATCCATGATCACTGTATTGTGCCAGGTGGTTAGCCTTAGGAGCTTAGGTTGAGGGTCACACTGTGTAGGTTAAATATGTGTCCCTTGGCATGTGTCATGTCACAGTGTTGGAGTGTGTCTCTGTCTTGCTGGTCTGTGCTGTTTGTGTAAATGTCCCTTGAGTGCATCTGGGAAGGTGGGTGTGTAGCTTTTCACTGTATGTCATAGCTGTCAAAGTGGTTGTCATGGTGAGTTACGTGTTCCACATGGGGTGGTGCAAGTGTTTATCTTATCCTCTTGACCTGCTAGTCCAGTCTTTTCCTGGAGAGTGCATGTGAACACATTGGGTGATATATGGGTAACTCCCACAGGTCTGAGTGTTTGGAGTTTAGAGAGGAGGGTTGTCTGTGTATATGAGGCAGTTGCAACAGTGCCTCAGAATGGACAAGTGCACCAGGTTAATGGGTGAAAGCACAGAAATCTGTCCTTCAAACATGCCAGGAGGGGTGGACATAACTAGTAAGTACTGGGGCTACTTCTGTGATGAGCGAGTACTGCTGATGGCTACCAGGCATGCCACACTTCTTGATACAATAACCTGGTGAAGTGCCAAGCCATAATGCTATTTGAAGTGCAAGACAGAAAGAACTGGCATGATGTAAGGGTGGAACAGATGGTAGACTTTCTGCCACCTGTAATGCTTTACCTCAGCTGTGCAGTTATCAGCAGCTTTGCCCATATGAAATCTCAGTAAGCTCTGTAGCATGTGTGGTAATGGTGTAACACTATAGTAGACAAAACTAGATAAGCAGGAGTTCTAATCCCAATTCCGGCAAGTGTGTGTATCATGTACTGTCTGGCTCATACCATTTTTGACTTGTGTACTACCCTTCACACTTCCTCTCACCCCAATCTAGTAGTCCTATTGATGTCATCCACCTTCGAAGTACCTTTGGACTAGATGGAAATGTATAACCTTTGGGCGTGTCTGATAACTGAGTAGCACTATAATAGAAATACCTAGATAAGCAGGAGTTCTACTCCCAATGCTGTCAACTGTTTGTGTGTGTGAGGATCATATATTGTGTGGCTTATACCATTTTGATGTGTGTACCATACACGGCTGTTGACCACCTCCCGCTGCCATTACTTTATATAGTGTGGTAACAGCATCTGCCTCACATGCAGCAGGTTAAACCATTGTACAGTCCTCTGTACAGATATGTGTGGAATATCCATATGTTTGCAACCTATACATGGTTGGAAGTGGTCTGTGTGCCTTACCAATGCCCATGTATGTGGTATTTTAGCCAAATAGACCACAGTGAGTGTACTGACCCATATGGCAGCATGAGTATCATACCTGACTGAAACATTATGCTGATACGACATTTGCCACCCTCACAAGTAGCCAGCCTTGTAGGTGCAAGGCATGAGTCCAGATGCTTGGTTTTACAAATGAACTGTTCATGTTATGGGTCACATTAAAGGCTGGAAGAGGTGTGGACTGACATATTGTGGTCCTAATCAGTATGTAACAGGAACACCTTGCATCTTAACAGGGGTGTGTACACAATTTATATCCACTGTTTACCACTAATGTATCACACATGTCCCTACCTTAGGCCATTTGTTCAGCCCATTTTGCTGGCCTCTAATGAGATGTCTTGGCACTGACAAGTTGTGAGGTATGCTACAGGAATGTTGAATTCACGTCAGATAGGCCCCAGTGGTGACCACTGTGATACAATGCAGTTAATCCCAGCACAAGTGAACATGCACAAAAAGCAATATAGGTTTAACATAAAGCAATATAGCTATTACTAATGGTTGTGTGCATGGCAAATTCCATGCCCTTCGCATGCCTGGGGTATTGCTAGGCAACAACAGAACAATGTCATACTCACCAGCTTCAGGATGCTGTCCCATATGCAGACCAGAGGGTCCTAGGTAGTTGTGAGAAGGAGTTATGGTCAGCAGACTCACATGTGGCCTTGGTACAGGATGGATGCAGCATGTCTAAACATTTGCAGTACTAACCCCAGTAATACATAATGTTCTGTCCTCACCATAGATGTGCACTTCTGTGCATTAGAAAACCCCATCCACAACTGCAATTGGACCTGACACATGGCTGTAGATACAATACAGATACATGTATGTCTGATACATTAGTGTACTTATCCCCACTGGGCCCTTACCTGCAAGCTCCTCATCCAGTATGTGTGTGCAACCCACCTCCATAATGCTTTCCTCAGCTTCATGGCTTGTGTGTTGGGTGGGTGCCCCAAGGTTGGTGAGAAGCTCCTCAGTGGGTGTCAGTGAGGGCTGGATGGCTGGACCCCCACCTGTGGCTAGCTGGTTCCTCGCAATAGCAACAGTCCATTGGCGGGCATGGCTGATGAGGTTGGTGGCCCGATGCTGCACCTGCTCATAGGTTCTGCTGTGCAGGCCGGAATCGTTTACCCTGTAGACCAGACTGTTCCACAGGGCAGTCCTTTCCCACACATCTTCTGCTCTCTGTCCAAATAACAGGGCATACTGTTCAATCACGTATCGGGAGATAATGTCAGTTTCCTCAACAGAGAATGCTGGTAGGCAAGCCCTATGCATGTTACCAAGAAGATATAAACAGGAAAAAGATCACAGGACCTCATACAGTTGCCAAATTGCACATCAACGGTGAATATCACTTGCAAATAATCCACACTACACCATAATCCTCCAAGCTATCATGACTATAGCAGCTTCCATTACACTCCTGGCCCTGAGAGTGTCTTATTGCCCCCAATGTTGGACACTTGATTGCATAATCCTCTATTCTCCATTCATTTCTGTGTAGAGGGTTGACAGTGGCCATCTTCCATGTGGATGGTGTGTGGATGGTGGCAGGTCTGTGTTTGACTGTGGTGTGTGATGGAGCTGTGAGCACATGCCTGAGTTCATATAGGAGGCAGACAGTGATGTTATTATGCCCCATGGAGATATGCTGTTGTTGCCATCAGTAGGCAATATGTACATGCTCACCATTGCTGAGGGGAGGAGTGTGGATAATGTGCATATCCCCCGGTATAATTGGGGTGGACAGGGTGGTGATTTTTCCACCTAACCTGTCTGATGCAGGTTGCCTATATCCATGGCATGTGTGTATGAGGTGTTCTTTACCCCCAATACAGGGTGAATTGTGTTGTTTCCTCTGAGACTGACAACATATGTGGAGACACTGTTGGAATTGTCCTTGGTGGTGTGGATATGTCTGATTTGTAGTCACAGTCAGCCTTACAGGAAGTCACCTGTGAACTTACATGCTTGCTCAGATAGAGGTGGATTTGCTTCCATGTTGTTGCCTGCACCTATGTGTCCCTGTACAGCCAATATAGCAACCAATTATGTGGTTTGTGTATTGCTGCTGTCCACCAAAGGGGATTACTCTACCTTGGTGGAGGCTGGTTATACAGGTCAGGCACTGGTGAGTCCATATAGCTACAGTGGATATAAAGGGTACACACCCCTGTTGCAATGTCTGGTATTTGTGCAATTGGAATATGACACCACAGTAACTCATTTCAAAACATTTCCCACCTTTAATGTGACCTATAGCCTGTAGAATTCAATTGAAAACATAACAATATGGTCTGTAAAAACATATGGAAATAATAATCCGTACAATAAGCCAGTTGAAGGAGTGTGCACACCTTTAAACTGATATGGTGTGTATGCACCTCTTAAGATGGTTGCAGCATTCATCCATCTTGGTCTGGACTCTAACATCATGGCACATCTTCACTTGGCAATAGTTGCTCACCTTTCTAGAAACACCTTTAATTGTATTTCAATGGAATTGTACAGGTTAGGGATCAAATTCAAGATGTGAAACATTATGAAATGATCTTTTGTGATCTGATTGTCATACAGCACACAAACCTGACATTCCAACAGAAATGTGTACACTTCTGATATCCACTGTATATAGGTGTTGATATAGCTGGTAGTGGTAGGCATGGACAGAGGATCATAACACAATTGGAGACTTCTCTGATCAATACCTGATAACCATGCCTACTCTAGTACCCATATCAGTGTCAGGGCAATGCAACAACCAGTAACTGTACACATGTATGTCTGTTGTGTGCACTGACACTAATATTATACACACATGTGCAACATGCACAACCTATGTACCCGGCTGCTTGAAACCCATGTGATTAGCTTTGTCCTTCCAGCTTAACATATGCATGCATACATGTGCTCAGCGGATACCTGGTATACATTTCTGTCCTATGTTAGTATGGCACACTGTATTTATAGTCTTGCTCAATCATACTTCTCAACCTGTTATAGTAGTACATCTGGACAATGGCACACATAAATGGGTGACAAAAGGGACATCAGTATTGATACTATATTAATATAGCTGCAACATACATTAGTAATACGTTGATTGCACAGTAGGCTTTGACATCACTGTGATAACATGGAAGATGTCCAACAGTCATAAGTAGGCTATTATCTTACAATGTCATTGCTCACAGACCTGCCAATGTTTTGGCTGACATAACACAGGTATATGTGTATGTGACTACAGATGTCAGTCACAAATGTGCTTATTGTCCAGCAGAACACTGTACAATTGAATGTTATTAATTCAATATATTACATGCAGTTCAACACATATCTGCAACAGTACTTTACCATGCACATGCCCTATATAGGTCTCTTAATTTTACAAGACAAACATGTGTCATATTCATATTCACAGATAACATATGGATATGGACAACATACCATTAAATGGCCTAGCAGGCACAGTCACTGTTTGACAGACACCCCAGCGGTTGGCATATATGAGCTGTCATTTCCCACGATGAGTCAGGCTCCTGAGCTGTGATCCTACCTCACAAACTCTTAGAGCATCACATCTGGACAAAGCTTAAAATGATGGGGTAATAAATATGGGCAGACTTTAAATATTCCTGTTACAAACATAGGAAGTTTGTAGAATGATACATTTTGCATTACCGTGAATATTCTTAAGGATATGGAGTCTTAAACTCAAATGTTTGTCATTACTTGATGACGTCAATCCTCAGCTACTTGTCAGAAAATTACATATTTCAGGAGAAATAGACAAAAAAACTATGATGTGAAGATCTGGACATTCTGTGAAGATCTGTACAGTTGGGAGGTATGGCTGTGATCTCTCCCATTGCAGAGAGGGCCAGATGCTATGGCCGTAGCAGCAGTTCAGCAGGATATTAGTACAGCAAGTCTTGTTAGGACATATATTCCTCCAAATAATATTTCACATTATTACAGACCAAGTACTACAGTCAATTACATGCTTACATGTTCCACTTGCCTTTTTTGTTCTTTTCTTTTCCACTTTATGTTTAAATAGGTGGCAGCATAGCTTTTGTAGATGATGCTCATGACTAGGTGATGGCCTGTGCACCTATTGGTGTTCCCCACTTGCTAATTGCATGCAGAACAGTTGTGTAGGTCTTCCAAAAGCCAATGTCATGGCAACACACTCCTATAATTGAGTACTCCATGTGGGCATTGGCCCTTTCCCTTCCTTGTGAGGAAGACAAGCCACTACCTCTTACAACAAGACTTGTGGAGACAAGCCAACTAAATGGTGGAGAATGTTCAAGACTTGGGGGCAGAATGTGAGTATTACTGTTATATGCTTGGAATGCTGCTAGTTTACCAGAGTTTGTCTGCACGGGTTTCAGTCTGACAAAGTTCTGTCTCTGCATAGCTCTCAACTGTAGGGCCATCCACATAATGGCCACAGGTTAGCCTGTTATATTTGGCCTGTTCCCCAGACAGGTGTTGTCCTTGACAAATCAGTAGCATACTCTGGTGATTGCATTCTGTAAATGGTAACATCCATTTGTTTTTCTGACTTTATATCCCTCAGAAAAGATATGTTACAACAAACCCTGTAACACCAGAAACATTCTCAGTGTAAAATAGCAATATTTCATGTATGGTCATGTATTTGGGCCTCTGTCGACCAATTATGTCAGGCTTTGTCCAGATGTCATACAGTAGGAGGTTGATAGGTATGCTGATCTATCATTACTTAGTGCTGTCATTCCTGCTGAAGGGAAAGGCTGGAAAACATGTTGAAGTCTGTACATTCAAGAGGTTGGTGTATAGAGAATGCTCTTAGATGCCCTTGTAACATGTTTTATGTGGAACAGAGTAACACGTTTTAAAACTAGGCTGTTAGAACATGTGAGACATATTACTGATAAGAAAGATGACAGCTCTATAGCCGTACATTTGAATAAATCTCGCCATTCGGGTTCCAAGGTACTGTTTTTGAAAAAGTGTGTTCCTCAGTTTGAAGAAACATTCATAAAAGGGCAATTGTTATGTACAGACTCAATGTATTAATATTAAATGTGATACTTTATCCCATAGGGGGTTAAATGAGGAATGTAATTGGAGGCTGTGTATTTAATTATGTAATTTTTATTTATTTTATTTTATTTTATTTTACATTTGTTAACCGGGCTAGTCTGGCTGGATACATGTCCATTTTCAGCAGAGGCCCGAGGAGAAAAGCTCCATTAGTATACTAGTAACTTACAATAAACAAAACAAAAATTAAGTGTTAATTGCTTCTTGTGACTAAGGCATGTATTTCTTGTAATGTTTTACTCCCTGAAGGCTTTGGCTAAGATATCAGTGTATAATAAACATGTGTGAATTACTGGCTGGTTGTATTTCTCTTTGCTATGTTCAAACATTTTAGTTGTTTTGCTAAGAGGTTGTTGTATGTCTGGCCATTGTGTATGGCCTATCATGATTTTGTAGCAGTGTACTGTTCACTTATTTATTTGGTCTGGGGGCAGATGTGAGTGTCATGGCTCCATTTGGGTGGTCTATCAGCAGCATAAGTTTGTATGGGCATTTTGGGACATGTATGTATATATATATATATATATATATATATATATATATATATATATATATATATATATATAAATATATATATATATAAATATACACACACACACACACACACACACACACACATGCACACATATATATGTATATATCTCACCCCCTAAAGGGCCCATATCTATACAGGAAGAATGCAGAGTCCCTGTAATCACATCTATGCAGGTAAAAGCTGCACTCTCTAAAACCAAAAACACAGCATCCATGGGACTGGACAACATCCCAGGCTGCGTTTTACACGAAGTTCAGAATGAACTGTCTCTCCACCTAAGCACCATGTTCAATCATAGTCTCACCTCAGGCTTTGTGCCCATTGAATGGCACACAGCAAAGGTTATCCCACTTCACAAAGTGGGAGCCACCATGGACACCAGTAACTACTGCCCCATTAGCCTGATGAGCCTGGTCTGCAAGTCCATGGAATGTATCATCGTGGAACTTATAAACAAAGACATCGGTAATCTCCAAACTCTGGACCCCACCCATTTCGGGTTTGTGAAAAGCAGATCATGTCTCCTAAACCTGATAGACTTCTTTGAGGCAGTCACCAAAGCTGTAGACGAGGGTAAGGTGGTTCACAAAGCCTATCTACATCTCAACAAGGCTTTTGACACCGTCCCCCACTCAGTAATTATAGATAAACTCACTAAACTAGGTATAAATCCCTATGTCACAAGATGGGTTGCCAACTGGCTCACTGACAGAACCCACACTGTGAAAGTAGCAGACTCCAAATCCGACTTCAGACCAGTGACAAGAGGAATACTGCAGGGTTCAGTCCTGGGTCCTCTCCTGTTTGGTATCTACTTCTCTGAAGTGCAGGCTAACACAGAAGGTCTTGGCTAACAAAGTTCACAGATGACTGCAAACTAGGAGCCATAATCAAAACTCCTAACGATGTGGACATCCTACAGAAGGGCCTCATTGAGACAGATGCCTGGTGTCAGAGCCATGGCCTCAAGCTCAATGCCAAAAAGTGCATTGTCACCCCCTTTGGTAAAAACTCCGTACCCATGAACTACCACATAGGCGGTAGTCTACCTAACATCGAAAGTGTGATAAGAGACCTTGAGACACAGGTGGACAGTATTCTCTCCTTTGATAATCACATCACCACAGTAGTCAGGAAATCCTTCTACACCACAAAAGGTTTCTCATCCAGGAAAAAAGAGGTCATTGTTCCCCTCTACTCATCACTCATTAGACTCATTATAGAGCACAATGCCCCTTTTGGTATGTACCTCACAAGACATCTACAACAACTGGAAAGGCCGCAGAAATACCTCACAAAGAGGATTACCGACACAGACCATCTCAAAAAACTCCAGCTTTACTCCATTGCACATCACCTATTCAGAGGCAATCTCTGCCTAACATACAAAGTTATATCAAACCCAGAGCTGTTGGACATGCTCCACTTAACGAAATCCCAATCCCTCCAAGCTGCACGCTCTATGGACCTAAACCTTGTCACCACAATAAACAGAACATACTAGAGGGATTGATTCCTGTCCCAAAGACTTCCCATACTCTGGAAAAAACTACCTATCTATATCAAACAAAGCTCCCCATTAGCACTCTTCAAGAAAAATCTTGATGATTGGATGGGAAATAGGAAATTCACCCCAGGGATCACTTCCGTGGCTCTGCTCGACAGGGGCACAGGAAAATTATTTTCTTGGGTGGTGAAAGCCAGGGTACCTTTTTGGCTAGGCTTATATAGACCCTAGGGCCAATAGCCTAGTAACTACCTGTGAATGTATGAACCTATGAACTTGATTTGGTCTAATTGGCTATAGAAAGTTATTGTGCTGTTGTCACTTATCTGTGTTGTGGTGACAATCCAAATTCATCAAATTTTCTCTACATGTGCACATTACAGTGCTGAAAAAGTGGATGTCTATGGTTCTTTCCTAATTCCCTCTTGCAAATTGATTTATTGCTTCACCTTTGTTCTTCCCTCTGCTTGCCATCCATTTCACCACTTTCCTAGCAACCCCATTTTCAAACCATTAATCTGCTCAAAAAATAGAATCGCACACAACAAACATGGCCAGAAATGCCCATAAAAAAGCCTTCACTTTTTGTCTTCTGCATTTGTGTGGAATTTGGCATCACATACCAATGCCAAGCAGTGTTGTATGGCTGTTTGTGTCCTACAGCAAAACTTGGTGAGTTTTTGCTATCGGCCCCACTAGTCCAATTATCTCTGCACAATACTTGTTTAAACTCTCTGCACTATAGGAATGCAGAGTTAAGGCACTACTTTGAAAGAGAGTGACAGTTCTGTACATTGCTGGATGTACTAAAGTGTATTTCCTCTGTGGAGTGCTGACATAAATCACTAGCCTGAAGTTTTTTTTTTTTTTTTTTGCTCATAGCTCCGAGAGTTTGATTTCAGCTCCAGATGCCTCTCACATTATTTATTACTGTGATGTTATACGTCTATGATATGTTTAATTACTCACATCTTAAAATTTGCCAGTTATGAGTTCTCATGGAGATATATTGGATATTGGCCAAAAATAATTATTTGCATTTACATCCATCCCTGCAACTAAACATATGAATATTAACATTCTATATATATTTTATAACATATAAAATATGTGTCCAACCTTGTTCTGCTTGTCATTAGCCTGTTGTCCCTCAATTAACCCTTCTGTACCCCTATGTCATTTACTTCATGCTGCAGAGCAGGTCAGCTTAATAATTAGAACAGACCACAAACATGTTCATTAATGTTATATGACACCTAACATTGTTATGTGTATGTCTATCTTTCCTTGTATGCACCCCTTCACTCCCACCTCTCTTAACAGGTGTGTATCTATTAGGCTGATGGATGTACAGGTCATCTCATGGTTTCTGCATACTGACATGACTCTGCTGATGGATAATACAAACATGTTACCTTGATTCAATAGGTGTTAAGTTATCCTGTAGTGTGGAAGGTTTCAATATCTGCTGTAGGATTCCCTTTGTGTCATTTTCAGCTGATTATGGATGAAACGTTAATTTAATATTATATGGAAACTCTCCTTACTATGAAGAAGCATGCTGCACATACTTTTCAGGATATCTGGCCCTACACAAATTGTTAAATATCTGCTAGTAATCATTTCAAAACATGTGCTACCTCTTGTTATTTATAGAAAAGCTGTATACACAATTAACTTGTGATTTGCAGTGAAGTCTGCAAAACAGCTACTAGTAGTACAACTGCATTGAGGTAGGCATTACTGATAACTTTTGGGAAAGACACACACTTTAGTGTAGTCATTTATTGTCACATTTGCAGTCCTGATCACATTTACTTAGCAAATGACAACCCAACACCATTTGTAAAAAAAAAAAGAAAATCATCTAGATTTGAACCCTGGCTCTCCTGTAGTCTGAGCATGAGCTCGCTGCACTAATACCACAGAGAAAGCTAGGCAGGAGGTGTATTTCCACACTCAGTACTTTCTCAGGTGCTGATGGCCACGCATCACCTCTGAGCCTGTTTTCATGAAGGAAGGCGAATCAAATTAAAGTTAATCAGAGACTTGCATTTGCTCAGTGCTTAATGTTGCACAATGGGAAAGGCAAGCCAAAGTTATTTATGGAATAAAACGTTGACCCCAAAATTTCAAAGACAGACTACAGCATGCGCATCATACTTTCTGCCAGCAGTTTCTCCAATAACATATCTAGCAAGCCTGACACATGGAAATTAACAACAAACAGATACATTTTGTAGTTAACCCCAATCAGTCCAGTTACTGTATGTCCCTATTTGCGCACAATTTGGCAATGAGCACCAGTGGACACTGCTACTTCACAACTCCAAGTTGAATTCCTGACATTCAAATCACACATGCACTAATACCTTACCATGATTTGCTCAAATTAGTTTCTCAACAATGAGCTATGTGAAGAGGTGTTTAGCATGTCTAACTCCACTTACTGTGCTGTAATTCTCAACTACATGGAAATGCATTCATAAACATAAGAAAAGGGCAGTGACGTCTGCTACACTGAACACATACTTTCTGATATTAATGTGTGCCCTGCAGCAATGCAATCACAAATGATATACCAGGATTTGGGCCATTGCCAGACTCCAGAATTACAGAGATGTAGAGTGACACTGGACATCTGTCATCTATGATCATATCCCATTGATACTGTCAGTAAGTTGTATTAATGTAGACACACCTGCACCTAAATATGAAGACATGTAACTCCATCATTGGACTACTGGTGTTTCCAAAGTGTGTGTGTGTGTGTGTGTGTGTGTGTGTGTGTGTGTGTGTGTGTGTGTGTGTGTGTGTGTGTGTGTGTGTCTGTGTTTGTGTCTTCATTCAACTAACAGTGTGGAGACAATTTTACACCAGGATGTTGAGTCCACAGCTCCTTCCAACATCATCTTCTCTGCATGCACTGATGATGTCATCCCCTATAAAATGCACTATGACACTGTTAAAAGTCAGGAATCTGTGCCGGTGCTCGTCTTATACTGTATGGAATCCAGCTTCTGTACCTTCACAGGTGTCATTTTGAATCTGACCTCAAAAACACTGTTGTGTTTTTGTGTGGTTGGTGTTGTATTATGGTCATTGTATGATGTTTTGAATCTCTTTTCATTTGACTCACACTCAGGATAATCTTTTACGTAGACCCTTGAATCAAGCATCCCTTTTTTTCCCTCTGTGTACAAAACATCTATTCTGTGGAACACTGAGATCATCTCAAAAATGCATGCATACATCGTAAAGCAGAGCCTGTCCATGACTGTCTGCAAGCCATCTCCAGACCACTGGCTTTGTGATTGCTAATTCTTTCATGGGTTGTATACATATCACATATGGACAGAGACAGTCTGTATTACATCAAACACATACACACGTACCCCTACTATCTTTCTTCACATAGATACAATTTGTATTTAAGTGGTATAATAATAGCTGGGATTTTTTGTGCTCTTGGTCAGTAGCCTAGTAATGTCCTGTGTCTCTCTGAACATTGCGCACATCGATGTTGTTGTCATCCACATGTGCTGTGTTGAGGTGTGGCTGTACTGTACCCCTACACCAGTGTATTACAGTCTGTGATTTGAGCTACTGTATAGATTGCCACTGCTGCCATTTGGTTACATGTTCCTTCCAAAACAGCTGTAGGAATATGCCTCCTGAAGACTGCTGGCACCGGATGATGCTACATATATTATTGCTTTATTAAGGTGTGTTTTCTGAACTGCAGTATATCAACATTCTACACTTTTATCATGCAACCATCACACTGACAGATGCAGTATGGCATAGGTGCACATGTGTATACCTATCATCTGGAAATGCTATGTGACATACATCAATATTATATCATACTGATTACATGGGCATATATCCCTGGGTTCATCAACATGTTGTAATGCTATTATATACACAAACATATGATATGTTGGGATTCACCTGCAACATTGGGGTATTCATTGTATGCAGTACTGATTTACTATTCAAAAGGATTATACAAGTGCTCCCCAGCAGCATTGTGTGACAATCAACATTGGTGTCATTAACTGTTCTGCATGAGCCACATCCATCTCACTTGTCATGTGTCCACATATGGTGTCAGAGTCTTCACACAAACATTTTCACTAATAAACATGTAGGCATATGATGTGCAACTGATGCAATGGCGTGAAATAGTTAGAGTTGTACAACTGTGTTAATAGTTCCACTGTGTTGCATATGATTTAGACCAAACATTATATATGGAGTTGATGTATAGCCTAAAGTCCAATTGTAGCATAGGTACAGCTGTAGTGTGACTGTACTGCATCACAAATGTACCACTAGATCACATAATTCCTCTTAACTGTACAAATTTTCACAGAATGTCCAGATTTATGCCTCATATATTTGGTTTTTCCTCCTAAAATCTGTACTTTCCTGGCAAATAGCTGAGGATTAAAGTCTTTAAAAAATGACAAATATTTGACTTTAAGACTCCACATCCTTCGGAAAATTTATGCTAATGCAAAACCTATTATTCTATCAACTTTCTAAGTTTATAAGAGCAATATTTAAAATCTGTCCCTAATTTTGGGCCCATGTCCCCCCATCATTTTAAGCTTTGTCCAGATTTTTTGCTCGAAGAGGTTGAGAGGTATGGACATCAGTATTACCACTTGATAGTTTGCATGAACACATATGGATGTATGTCAGCATTTCATGTCAGTATAACATTTTCACTGGCAATATCAGAGGGGCAGTGATTGTGTGGCACATGGTAAGTGCTTTTATCTGTTAAGGGCAGATCATGCCTACTAAACCTGGTTGACTTCTTTGAGACAATCACCAAGGCTATAGATGAGGGGAAGGTGGTTCACACAGCCTACCTTGACTTCGCCAATGCTTTTGGCACCATTCCCCACTTGGGAATTATAGAAAAACTCACCAGCCTGAACATAAACCCGTACATCACAAGATGGGTTGCCAACTGGCTTACAGACAGAACTCACACGGTAAGAATTGCGGGCTCCAGGTCCGACTCTAAACCAGTCACAAGTGGTGTCCCACAAGGCTTGGTCCTGGGACCTCTACTGTTCGGCATATACTTCTCAGACGTACAGGCAAACACAGGAGGACTATGGCTAACCAAGTTCGCCGATGACTGCAAACTGGGAGCCATAATTGACTCTCCGGCTGACATGGACATTCTCCAAAAGGGACTTACTGAGATGAACACCTGGTATCAAAGTCATGGTCTCAAGCTAAATGCCAAAAAATGCATAGTCATCCCATTTGGGAAAAACAAAACACCCATGAATTACCACATAGGTGGCAGCCCCCTTAATACAGAAGAGGTAATAAGAGATCTGGGGACCCAGGTAGATAGTAATCTCTCCTTTGACAATCATATTGCCAAAGTAGTTAGGAAATCCTTCTATGTAGCCCATCTAATTACTAAAGGGTTCGCATCTAGAAATAAAGAGGTTATAGTGCCTCTCTACTCGTCACACATCAGACCCATCATAGAGTACAATGCCCTATTTGGGATGTACCTCACAAGACACTTCCAACAGCTGGAAAGACCACAAAAGTACCTCACCAAGAGGATTACTGGCCTCAAACATATGTCCTATGCAGCCCGACTGGAAATACTCCGGCTGTACTCAGTGGCATATCGCTTACTCAGAGGTGATCTCTGCCTGACTTACAAAGCCATGTCCAACTCAGAATTGATGGACCTGCTCCACCTAAAGAAATCCAAGTCACTGCGAGCCACTCGCTCTAGTGAGCTAAACCTCGCCACAACAATAAATAGAACATACTGGAGGGAAAGATTCCTGTCACAGAGACTCCCCATGCTTTGGAACAAAATTCCTAACTACATTAGGCAGAGCCCCTCACTAACAATCTTCAAGAGAAACCTTGACGAGTGGATGGGTAACAGAAAGTACACCCCCTGGGATCACTTCATTGGCTCTTCTTGACAGAGGCTCAGTTAATTAATCAAAGGGGCAGCGAAAGCTGACACACTCTGGCTAGGCTTATAAATACCCTCGGGCAGATAGCCTAGTACCTACCTATGAACCTGTGAGTGTTGACATGTGCTTATAGAGAGTGCTACATGTATTGTTTGGTATGTGTACATTATCGCAGTGACAGCTCCCTCATTGACAATAGACTTTGCACTGCTGTACTTTCTGTGCACATGGGTATAGTTGATGCATTGCCTTCAGTCTCACTTACTGCAATACCATTCATTAGAACAGATTACGTTTTAATTCACACATCAATTGCAGATGCTTCTAGCAATATCCATTGTTACTACATGTGGCAGATGGATGCAATGCACAGCTGTGTGTAGGGAATCCACTCATAGCAGTGTGTTGTTTGTATGTGCTGTTATCTGTGTGGCTGATACCTATGTCTGCCAGGGATGCTTTCGTCAAGTATATCGCATTATTACAGTGAGCTCCCACACATTTTGTCAGCCACACAGAACTATTCTTTGGGATACATACCAATTAGGATTTGACTGTTTAGACTTCCCTTCAAGCTGTTCTACTAGACACATGTGTAATTTGCCTTTCTGTGTCACACCCTGTAAATATACAGCTCATTGACAACATTGGTGGCATGGGTTTGATTCTTGCGGGTGTGGAATGTTTCTTATGTGTCATGTAAACTTCTCAGCTGGCCAGGAATGCCCCTGATTTCAAATCCAGGTTTAACCCTGTCCCTTTTAACCCCCCCAAAAAGTGGTCATTTTTGGGGAAGGGGTGATGAATTCCCCTTGTAGCAAACTGACAACCATTACAGTTGTACATGTCTGTTCCTGCAGAAAATGTTTAATAAGTTACACTCACATATTCTGTCAATACCACAGATTAATGGCCATATTTTAAAAGCATCTCTGCTTGTGCCTGTTTCTGGCAACATTTGTCCATGAGTCTGTTGCTATATGTTTATGACTGGTTGAGAGGTATGCTGACATGTCATTTCTCGTACAGGTGGTGTAGACAGTAGTACATACTGTGCTATCTAAATATGTGCCTAATGTGATGCTACTTACTTGTCTTGGAAGTGTACATACATTGACATATTCTATCTTGGGGACAGTGCAATATTTACCATGACTCTCTTTCTTCATTCCTGTCATTCACATCTGTGCCCATTTTCATCAGCACACTTTCCCTGCTTAGTGTATGTTTCATCATATTTGCCTTGCTTCCCCCCACCCCTCTCCATTATTTCATTCTGTAAATACTTTGCACTCAGTATACTTTTCTTTAATGTATTAATATTGCTGTTATTGCAGTATTTAAACCCATGTAGTCATGGTGGCTGTCCACACATTCTCACAGAGTAGCTTTGCTCATAAACAAACTTGAGTATTTCTTATTTCTGTGTTCATGCTGCTCTGCGTGGTTTCCCTAGTAACAGCACTGTTGCTGGCCATGAAACCGTGCTTGTATTCCTGTAAGCACAATGAGCAGTATGACTATGGGACTAACACTACTGCCCATCTCGCCAACAGGTAAACGCCATGCAGGCTTTGCGCGAAACCTAAATGGAGTTTGTTGAATTCCCGGCAGTGTGTTTCCCCAACTATATCAACCAACCAGTAATACAAAATACTTGATAAAAGTGGAAGGATAACCAGACTCCAAAGGAAATTTAAAACAAATGCAATATAAATCAGCGTAGAAAAAGTAACCATACAAAGGAAATGAGACTTCTTCAGACTTCAGTCTTCTGTGTTGTTTTGTTGCATAATAATACAGTTCAGTTTATCATAACCCCAGATATTCCTCTTTATATAGGTTCTCTAAGCTTATTGATGCATATTTTTGATGGTTTACCATTTTAGAGAAAGCAGGTAGTTTTGCTTAATGAGCCAAATATAACCATTCTGGGAGAATTGTCATTTTGACAAACTATGACAGTTATGATAACACTAAGAACTGACTAATACTTAAATAGATTATAGTGGTATTTACAAACCTAGTTTTAAACTGGTATGAAATATATTCTTTAAGAATGAAATTAGCTCCAGTATATGTTTTCACTTTATTATTCCATTTTATGTTTAGAGCTTGTTTGTGCTTCATGAGGTTGAAATGCATTTTAAGTTTCAATATTTTATTGTGGTTGATTATAGAATTGCAAATCCTACAAAAAACATCCTCTGCTTAATGGAAATATATGTCAGCAGATTACCTGTGTTAAAACGCTGGCTTTCCCCTAACTCCATACCATGAAAGGATGAAGCCCTGACTATGATCCAGTTGACCTGAGTGTAAGAAGTGGCGTTGCCACTGGAAGGATGGGCCAGAGAGGGTGGGGGTCAGTAGTTTATGTAGACTTCTCCATCTTGGGGTAGGGGGATGGTCATATATGTTGATGGCTTTTGCATGAGAAGCAAGAACACTACATGCAACATATACACCAGGGACAGAAACCTGGAAAGGCATAGCCTTATCTGA
Organism: Protopterus annectens; assembly: GCF_019279795.1. Classification (NCBI taxonomy): domain Eukaryota; kingdom Metazoa; phylum Chordata; order Ceratodontiformes; family Protopteridae; genus Protopterus; species Protopterus annectens. The sequence goes on from NC_056726.1 coordinate 570,298,377, forward strand.
CATGTGCAAAAATATGGAAGTGTACTTGTTCACCCAAAGAAAGGCAGTACAGCAGGTCTTCATATCAGCTGTTTGGATAGGGAGTTAGGCTGCTATAAGATACCCCCTGATAGATGATGGTCTCTTATTATAGGCTGTCACCCCAAGAAATCCTTTGAATAGGCCTAACTAGTCTCAGTAGGGTTAATGGATGTCAGACAGTGGGGAAAGATATACAGATAAAATATGCTGGCTTAATATCTCAGGCTCCATTACGAATACCCCCCTTCCCAATGACAAGGTCAGTGCAGCCTTAATCAAGCATTCTAAATACAAAGTGAAAAGTAATTGGGGAGAAAACAGGCTAGTGTTATGTCCCTGGATAAAGAGAAAGAGAGAAAGAAAGAATTGATAGGAAACTCTTTCCTTAAGCATAACATGGGCTGTTCTTGTTCCAGATTATCTGCAACTTTATAAATCTTGGGAGGGGATTAAAACAAGACAAACTGTGAAGTTAAAAAGACTATTTCATTCTGATAAAGACCCTATCCACATATAGGCTCAAAAATCATAACTTTGGTGTCCTTGTTCTGAGCAATGTGTAGAAGTAATGTTTTGTGATGTTATCTTTTGTTGTTGTCTTTTGGGGGAGGATAAACTGCACTGGTATAAATGAATCACCTACTACAGTGGCTAAGATAGTCAAAAGACCTTGTAAACTTGTAAATGCAGTTTTATAAAATGACGGGTTTCTGCATGATTTCAGAATAAACAAACTTGTGGCGAAATGGGCATTTCACTGTAATACCAGATTATAGATTTTTAAAGTGTACTAGATGAAAGGCCCAAAGTATCATTATAGACCTCTTTTGTTTGGCTTTCTGGTGCTTCTATCATTTTAATAGCGTATTTCAGGTCATATTGTGTTTCAGGTGCCAGAAATATTTTTCTAATTGTTGGTCTTACAGCTGGGAAGACACAGGGTATCCAAAAGTTTTGTGTTTGCTCCAGGGAAATCTCTGTTTTTTTTAAGTTTACAAATTCCCATATGATTCCGTCTCAATTTTCTAAACTTTATGCCGTAAGTTCATATGAATTCTAAATGTCATTTTGTCCGGCTTCTCCTCATAAAGTCTAGTGGCCAGAGATTAAACATATTTTTTGTGCCACTAAAAGACTGCAAAATCTGTTATCCTATGATCTCTGACATGGAATTCTGATCTCCCATCACTGATAAAATTGTCATTAATAGGCCATTTCTAGGTGATTTCCCATAGTATTTACAGCATATACAGTACGGGGCATTATGTAAAAAAAATTCTGTAAGGTTTGCAAGGAGTAGTTTATCCATACTCAATACGATCCAATCTATATGTGCACATTTTATGGAGAAGCAGTAATGGGTTTATCAACTCCAGTCTCTCATGGCAAGGTAATTATTTTTAACCAACTGCAAGAATTTTTTTTACAAACTCCCTAATACCAGCACTATGAATAAAATACCTGGGGAAGAATCATATTCCACTCATGTGCCATGTTCAAGGATTTACTAGGAAAGGGCAGCGATAATTGTCAGTAGTTCCTTAACTGTAGCATGGTTCTAACCTATTGTTAATCAGTTTTAAATAACTGTTTTGGTCCACCTTAACATCCTAAAGCTGAAGGCTAGATTCTCCTGAGATCAGTAAACACACCAGTGCCCTGTCCCTGGATAAAATAAATAAATTATGCCTCTATACTCTGGGTGCTCTAGTTTTGGCGTTCAGCATCTTGAAGAGGTATTTCTTAGAACTAATACCTGTAATCATCTCATAGTTCTTTATTATTTTGGTTAACTCACTTATAGTCAAGGAAAAATAAATGTTAATCAATCTCTGATCCCCGTGTAATCCACAGTGACGATTCATCAACAACGAAAAGGAGGAGCTCTTCTCATCCTTCTGTACGGACCCCCAGAAATAAGTAACAGAGTACAACTTGTCATATTTTGGGATTTCACTCACAGCCTATCACACCCCCCTCATTACTGCTGCCTCTGTGGTACCATTACTTAAGAAAACAAGTATCTACCAGAGTTTGTGCAAAACCCTTTCATTACTATGGAGATGAGCACCGATAAATCAATTCACATTTTTGATTTTTCTTGTAAAACAGCTGAGCAGTAAGCAAGTGGGGTGGCACTGTCCTTGAGAAAGAGATGTTATGTGTGGCCATGTCTTTACATACGCTGTTTCACACATTAGCAGCAATTATACAGGACCACCAGAAAAAAGACCCGTCAATAGAAACATGCTGCTCTCAACCAGAGACAGAATCCAATCAAGCTACAAGTAGAACACTCAAACCAGATTATGAAAATAGCAGACAGCAATAAATTATCAGGTCTGCGGAGATTTCAAGTCAGTTTTCCTGTATCCAGTAACTCATCAGTATAGTGAAGAAAAACTTATTTTAATTGTGATCATAAAAAAAAAGATGCTTGTTGCCCACATGTCCAAAGGTTATGGTTATCATTGTTACAGATTTATAATTCGGGAAATTGTTAATCACTGTATATCTGCATTCTCCAAAACTATCAACCTTAGATTTCACCATAGTTACAGTGAAAACATTTACTAACATTTATTGTAATATGCAATAATGAGTTTCATAAGGGTATTCTGAAAATCCCTTTCAACTGTTCAGATTTCCGCAGAATGTCCAGATTTTAGCCTCATATTTTTAGACTGTTACTTATGAAATTTGTGGATTTCTGGCAACCCCCTCGAGATGAAGTCATTAAGAAATAATAGACATTTGAGTTTCAGACGTCATATACTTAGAAAATGCATGTTAACATGAAACATGTTAGTCTAACAACTGTCTACGATTATAAGAGCAATTTTTTTTTTGCATTTATCCCCCGTTTACTTTTGGCTTTGTCCAGAATTCTTGCACTAAGAGGCTGAGATGCTGATTCTGTATGAAATGAAAACCTCTTTCCTTTAATGTGAATAAGATAGTTCTTTGTTTCTAAATTGTCAAATCTCACAGAAGTAACATTAGTATCTCATTCTAAGTCATCTGGCTTTTTTTCACTGTGAAATTATGGCACAATGGGGATTGCGGAATTTGCCCTTTCCCCAAAGTAGTGTGATTTTGGAGTTGGTATATACTTACCAGGAGATGCCGGGTGCAGGGGGGGAATGCCCTCCTGCAAAAAAAAAAAAAAAAAGATTTTGTTGTGATCGAATATTTGTGATCCAGTATGAAGTGTATCCAAATCCTTGTGATTTGAATTATGACAGGTATTCAAAATGTTTATACTACGAACATCTGCCATAGACTCGTGTGTGTGTGTGTGTGTGTGTGTGTGTGTGTGTGTGTGTGTGTATAAAGAACCTTCTTTGTTTTTTTTTTGTTTTTTTTTTTTAATCTTCTGTATCTTTTCAGATTTCAAACATGGACATTATTTAAACATGCAAATGGCAAAAGGAATTCCACATGGGAATTTAAAAAGAGTTAAATATGTAGATTCTAAGGTACTAAACAGAAAAATGCATCCAAGTATCTGGAATTATCCTATTAATTTTTTTTACAAGACCAGCAGTAAGTAAATCAAAGCTCACTGAATACAAGTGAAAATATTGAAATTATTGCACTGGAAACAAGCAATTTCTTATGAAAAAAGTGTAACTGAAAGACTAGAGCATGTCAGACATTAGAAATTACATAAATGAGCTGATTATGTTATGTACTTATCTTTACTTTGCAGCTTTCATTTTTCTGAGTCTGCTCACAATGAAAACATCTGAAGACACATAAATGTGTTTTATTCATGTACCACATTCATTAACAATACCCAGGTGCATTTAAACACAAAGGAGAGAAAATCAAGTTCCTTGCATGAGAAGCACATCTCAGTTGTAGCCCTCACCTGTCTTTCACTAGAAAAAGCACAAACATATATATATATATATATATATATATATATATATATATATATATACTCAAAAGCCTTTTAAAAGAAAATATCCCACTAGCTATGCACACTTCAAATCAATAGCCACGTTTAACTTCTGACTTTAAAGAAACATTTTCTTTGTGTGTCTGTGAGTGCCCGGGGGAAGACATATTTGTTTAGGAAATGCAGATTGACATGAAAAGATAGGTTTTTACATAAGTAATGTTGATGCACAAAACTCCTTAACAGTACAAGATTCTTAAATATTTTCTCAAGGAGAAAGTTAAAGTTGCAGACGAGAAACAATACTTTTGTGTTGTTGTAGTCTACTGGAGAAAAACTATCAGCATAGCCTACCTATAAGTTGAGGGACAGACGCTCATACATTTGTGGTTTGAAAACTAATTATAAAGAGGGTAACACTGCCCATAACAATGGCACGAATGTCATATATTCCAGTATAATTAAGTGTAACATTAAAGAAGCCAGAACACAGTTTCAAAACTCCTGGCTGTCACCCTACCTATATGAGGTATACTTTCGCAATCTGTTCTTTATAAGACAATTAGTTATCTGTTTGTTTGTTCATTTGCTACCATTAAGTCAACTAATTCTAAGGTATCTTTCTCAGCTACAAATCAAACAACTGGCAAAGGCAGTAAGATACATACTGTAACTCTAAAAATATACAAAGCAAGCATATACTCATATTAGCAATGAATAATTGCTAGAATAAGAGAAAATGAGGACTTGTTCAACACAGAAATGATACATTAAATTGATGTAGGCATCCAAGAATGACTTGGTATTATGCAGATGTTTTATGAACTAGGATCATGCAGTATTCATGTGAGAGTTTTGGGACTTAATCCTTCAGATTTGCAGCTCAGTCTGTGTTACATTGCATCCTGTGCTGACTCGTACAAAATGTCAGTTATTTATTGCTTTGTATTTATTTATGCATATAGGTTAACTCGCTAGGCCTTCTGAGTCCTCAGGGGGTCTTGCAGGTGATCAATGACTGTTTATAGTACACAGATGCTCTGTCACCATGCCAGTATGGGGTGTCTTAATTTATTAGCCACTCTGTATGAGTCCCATCTGTTACAACTGTACAATCTAGGATCTGGCAGGCTCAGTATTAAATGTTGATTTTATGGCAAATTACATATTTAAAACAATATTAAATAAGACAGTTATACAAGTTAGGATTGGACTTACTTGGTTTTAAATTTTAATTTTATTGAAAATGATACACTTATAGCACAATATTAAATAAGAACACTATATTTATAACACAATATTAAATAAGAAAGCTATACAATCTAAAATCTGACTGACTTAGTGTTACATGCTAATTTTATTGAAAAACATTTAAAACAACATTAAGTTAGCAAATTATGCAACCTAAGATTTGACTGACTCAGTATTAAATGTTAATTTTATTAAAAATCAGACCTGAAAAACAATATTAAATATGTTGCATCAATAAAGTAGGTAATTTGTTACAAATCTCTGAACACAAGCCTCAACTGCAATTAGAAAGTCAATTACTCAATAATTGTTTGTGGCCAAGGGCAATTTACCAAACATACATTTCCACAGTGATAAAGTATCTGCTTGTGTCTACCTATTAGTGAAAGTGAAGGCCTTAATTAAGGCAGAGTTTAAACATGCTCCTACCAAAATCAATGTGCTTCTTGAAAAAAAAAAGTTAAGCCACAGTGTAGCTTTATAATGAAATGTGATTTCTGCAATAAATGTACACCTTCGGTTTAAATTGTTTTAAAGAGGAAAACTGAAATGTGTTTGGTGTGTGTATATGCTGAATTTTGAGCAGGGTAAGGTTTGTTAACAATTATACGTTACAGTCTGGGCTGCAGAGTTTTCCTCTTGCTGCATTCTTTGCTACATTTTGCAATACCCCATCTAGAATTTGGGAATCAGTAACAGCTTTATGCTGTAACCTATAGACAGTTTTAAAAATGCTTGAGTATTATCAGAAAACTCAGAGTGGATCTAAGCAGACATCCAGGCATTTAAACGTTTAATCTGTCTGGATGTACATTGTTAAGACATTGAGGTGCGGCTGGGGTGGGCACACTACATTTTCTGAAGACATCTACTTCCCTCGACTGCAACACATTAGATGGAAGTCAGTGAAAATGAGAAAGCTGTTAGGAAGCACCTATTTAGATTCACTTGTTCACTTCTATTATTTTTCCACTCATTACTTGTGATTACTTTACTACCCTTTCTATTTTTGAGTTGTAAAAGAAAGGAAGAATGAAGTATTTCACAACTTTATGGCAATAGGGCCTATCTCAAATCATACCATGCTGCATATTTTTGTTGAAGCTATGTGCTAACAATAGCATAGCAAAAACAGTTGAGAAAATAAGAAATAATAAATCTATGAGAGGTCTGGGTGGATCGTCTGACATTTGTATTCTACCTCTTCTAATAGCATCTATACTGAGTCAGAAAAGATTTCCTTTGCAGGTAAAGCACTTGTTTATTGATGAAAATGGTTGGTTTGCGTAAATAATGATGTATCAAGGATCAGGCTTTATGATTTTATGCTTCCCAAATCTTGCTGGCATGTTTACTGAGACTTAAACTGAAGGAATATCACATCCAAAGCATCTACAATCATAGACGTGAAAGGATAATATTAGCTCTTATTTGTATTTTTATTTAGGAATCCAACCCATGTCTTCCAGCAAACTGTGCTGATGATATGGCAGATGGACCAACAAGAACCTTTAGACAGATGGGTGTTGAATTTTCCCTTAAAAGCGTTATCCTTTCAGCTAGGAAACTCCCAACATGGTGATCAAGGTCAAATTACAAATACACATGAAATACAGAGAAAGCCCTTTATTCAGGTACTGTTAGAACCACAGATAATATTATACCTTATGGTGGAATCAAAGCAAATATGCCATGCATACCATACTCATGTCAACACCACTGGACCCACAAGAGCCTGTGGGTAAAGTTGTATCAGCACAGAGCACTCACTCACACAACCTTACCTTGTTTTCTCTGTTGGACCAACTCTTCTCCTTTTAAAAAAATCCCTTGATCTTTCAAGACCATCTACAGAGAGTCATCTTTGAATTCATATGACCAGGTAAGTTTTCCAAAGTTAAGAACTCAGTGTTATGTCTTGAAAAATGTTAGGGTAGTCTGAGCATATCACGGTTTTTGTTTGTGCCAGTTATTATTTTGGAACTCTTGAATGAAGCTCAAAGCATAAAGTGGTTGTTGGGAATGATGGAAAAAGAGTGGAGGAGAAGGTGGAATTTTGTTGTAAGAGTGACACAAATTAATGTGAGGAAGCCTAATGGCTTCCTGAAAATTATATCTCAAGAGATAGAGGAAATATTCCAGTCTGGAACACCCGCCATTTGAATTTAGGAGAAATTGAATTGGAAATGACTAGTGTGGTAGTGTATAAACCCCCGGCTTTTTGAGGAGCAATAGGGAGGTAAAGTACTGCAAAACCTCTAAGCTGCAGGTACCAATGGGATAGGCTGTTTTGTAAGTTGATTCAGCTGATATAGGTCACATGTCTAACACTGCGGTTATACATTCAGTTAAGGCATTCAGTCATGTATTTCAAGTCCTCCACACTAAATAATGTATACAAGGTGCAAACTAAACTTCAACTTAACTGTGAAAAGTAGGGTGAGAAGTAGGAACATTTGTACTTTCCCTGGCAGTAGAAGACAGTTTTGAACTGTTGCCTATAGCAAAGCCATGGTCATGCACAGACTGCTGACTGAGTCATTGTAACTGAAAAACAGAAAGTTAATGAGGTCAAAAAATGTGAAATTGGTTATACTGATGTCTGAAAAGAGAATGATTTTCTGGGAAGTACCAGGGATTTCTGAGATCATCAAGTTTTTCTTTTTTTTTTTTTTTACTCCAGTTCAAACTGGTACTGCAGTAGCAGTTATCATGCATTTCTCTGAAATGGAAGCAATTGGTGAAGGTTTATGGCTGACAAAGTCTGCAGATGATTGAAAGATGGGGGTTATCATCAACTACCCTGCAGACACTAGCGTTCTTCAAGAAGGTCTATCTCTGACTAACACAATGGTGCCAAAGCCATGGTTTTAAACTCAATGCTAAGAAATGCATAATTATACACTTTAGGAAGCCCACCATCCCAGCTAATTCCCATGTTGATAATATGCCCTAAGAGTTGAGTGGTCGGAGATCAGGAATCACATGGCCACAGTGATGAGGAAATCCTTTTATGTTGCACAACTTATAAGTAACGGCATGGCACCTAGGTCTAAAGAGGTCATTATCCCACTGTACTCTGCCCTTTTCAGACTAATGATTGAGTACAATGCCCCATTCGGAATGTATCTGACCCGACACTTGCAGCAGCTGGAGAGGCCACAAAAGTTCCTCACCAAAAGGATAAAGGGTCTCAAACATCTGTCCTATGCTGCCCGACTGAAAGAACTCCAGCTCTATTCAGTCGCTTACCGCTTGCTCAGAGGTGACCTTTGCCTAACATACAAGGCCATGTCAAACCCAGATTTGATGAATATGCTTCACCTCAAAAAATCTAGATCCATCAGAGCCACAAGGGCGAGAGACTTAAACCTCGACACGGCTATTAATAGGACGTGCTGGAGGGATAGATTCATCACCCAAAGACTCCCTATGCTGTGGAATAAAATCCCGGTATATGTGAGGCAGAGCACCTCGCTGGCCTTGTTCAAGAGAAATCTTGACCAATGGATGGGAGATCGCAGATATACTCCAGGGATTACCTCAGTGTCACTGCTCGACAGAGGCACAGCAAAATAATGGGTATAGTTCCCCATACTAAAGGGGTGGCGTAAGCCACAAAACTATGGGCTAGGCTTGTAAATGCCCTCGGGCAGATAGCCTAGTATGAACCTATGAACCTATGAACCTATAATCATAAAGTACAATGCTCCCTTTGGTATGTAACTGACCAGGCATATGTAGCAACTAGTGTGACCTCAGAGGTTCCTTACAAAAAGAATACAAGACATAACAAGCCTTATGCAGAGCACCTTAAAACCTTTTCTCTCTACTCAGCCTCCTATAGATTGCTATGGTGTGATCTATGCCTGACCTAACCTACCGTATACCTCTTGTCTATTCACATTTTACAACTTCTACTTAGGAAAAGTGTCTTGGCATTACTTTGAATTCTTGTAAATATTCGAACATGCTAGCTTTCCAGCACTGTGACTAAACTGTTTGTATGTTTACATTTTTAGCACTCACACTTTCCTATGTGACAACTATAATTTGTTCTGTATACCGGCATTTCAGTTTGTACTCTATTTTATCTTATGATAATGTTTCTTTTACTTTTTACTGCTGTAGATGTTATTGGAGCTTTTCTCCTTGGGTCTCCACTGAAAATGTTTTTTTTGTAACTCAGCTAGACCAATCCAGTTAACAAATGTGAAATAAATAAATCTGCAAACCCCACACTTATGAATCACCTACATATTCCATAAGTCAAACAGTACCAGAAATACAAAGTCTATGGAGCCAAATTTTGTCTGTGACTTAAATAGAATATGCTGGAGAGACAGATGTGTCCCAGAAACTGCCCATAATATGGAACAGGCTTCCCATCCATGCGAAGTTGAGTTCATCTATTACTCAGTTTAAGTGCAACCTAGACAAGTGGATGAGAAATAGAAAATTTACACTGGGCCTGGCACCCATGTCCATTACGGACTGAGGTAGCTTATAAATGCCTGGCTCTCAGGTTCCTATTCAGATACAAGACATCATTATTCTTTCAGGAAAACCTGGCTGAGCTTAGAAAGGCCCCTGGGTCATTAGCCTAGTAGCAATCTATGAATCTATGACTCATCCTTGAAATGTGGATAACTAGTTCAGCAACAAATGAGGTATGGGGAACCTGATGCAGAACTGCTTTCATTGTACCTAGCCCTGTAAGGTCACCTTTGGTCATATTTTAGGGATACATGTTCTAGATAATTGCCTATGGACATTGCAGTCAAAACCCACCAATCACTTCAGAGCCTTATGAATTACTGAACTGTGACATGTATACATTCTGCTGAGTCATACACTCAAAAACAGGTACTGTGTTTATCATTGAATTGTAGTATTCCTGATTCTTATTCAGGCATACTTATGCTATTACATTACTGAATATTTCTTGGTTTATTGTGCTGCAGCATCTATGCCTGCTGCTCATCCGATTCTTATAATATCGCAGTGCAATGTGCTGTTTAGTATTCTACCATACTCAGCTTTATTGAGCAGTACTGTATCATATGGTGTCATATTATACTGAAGTCTTATTATTGTGGGCAGCTCTACCTCCTCCAAAAGATCTGTCACTAATAGCATATCCCTGGGTACAGTGCGTGGACCACTCTGCTTTGGCATTTACTTCTTGAAGGTCAAAGCAAATGTTAAGAGTTTATGGCTGACCAGGTTTGCAGATGACTGTAAACTTCATGCTATCATAAACTCCACAGATGACATGAAATCCTCCAACAGGGTCTTTCTTAAACAAATAGCTGGTGTCAAAACCACGGACTAAAACTAAATGCCAAGACATGTTATTGATACAGACAATTATATTGTTTGGCAGGCATGATTTCATTGTAACCATCATACTGACAACACACCCTTGAAAGATGATTCTATAGTCAGTGAACTGGAAAACCATCTCAGCACTGAACTTTCCTTTGATCATCATGTATCTAGTATTTTAAGGAAGTCCTTTTTCATTGCAAACACTTGCAGCTAAAGTTATAGAATCCAGATCCTGTGATGTAATTACTCTGTTTTATTCAGCACTGACAGGCCATCCACCGAATATAATGCCATATTCAGTATGTACATGTCCAATCACTTAGCACAACTAGAGTGACCACAGTGCTTTCTCACTAAAAAAATGAAAGGCATAAATCACAAGCATGCTGCATACCATCTCAAACCCTTGTCTCTTTTCACTGTATCTTTCAGGCTACTAAGAGCAATCTGTCTCGTATATAGAATGGTAACAGACGATATACCATCATACCTATTACACATTTGCAAATTCACTGTTGGTGCTAACATCCACTCAAGGGACCTCAGTCTCTTTTGCAACATAAATAAAACATGTTAGAGGAATAGGCATGTACCACAGGGAATAGCTCTTCTATGGAATCATTTTGCACTCCACATAAAGTGAAGTCCTTCTCTTACTCTAGTCAAACTTAATTTGGCTGAGTGGATGAGAAACTGAAAATGTAGTGCCAGTTTTGTACCCATATCCCTCATGAATAGGGACAACATGTAAATGTTCCAACATATCCTTGTTCGGCCCACATCTGGTTTATTCATATGCAAAACATAAGGGTTAAAATCTACCATAGGAATGTAAGATTAGGCTTCTTTAGATCTTCACAGATCAATAGCCTAGCAAGTAACTATGAAACTATGAACCTGAGCCTATGAAAGTGTTCGTGCATGCAGAATAGGAATAAAGGACCCAACTTTTCCTAAAATGTTTAATCTTGAGAAAAATAATGCAGCCCATTGCAATTAGCGTCAAACATTCATATACAAGTCCAAACAAATCTACCTCTTCATCATTGCTTTTAGGCTCAGGTCAGGAAGGTGTTACAATTAACAATTTTGTAATATCATACTTGGTTAGTTATATTTGTTTAGAATGACTGACTGTGACATCAAATGGACATCTGACTGCAAAGATGTCATCATGTAAAAACTGAAAATGTAATACTTCCAACATCATTATTTTGACAGAGTAAGGCAGGTTGATTTGTAAACTTTTGATGCAGTTGCAGTAGGAAGGTATGGTGAATCAGAACATGGTAGCATATTACAGTGAAGTACCAGTGGTATATAATACTTCTGAACTTTCTCTTAAGTTTCATGATCACTCATCTTCCTTAAAATCATTGTGATAGCCATCATACAAAGTAAATTGTGTGTTTTTGTGAGAGAATTAAAACAATAAAATGTGTACAGTAATGACACTATTCAAAATCACTGATATATTGCACTGCAGGGATTCAATCATAGCCTAAATGGCATTATCCTAACAGTATTACATGTTAAGTGAACCATCTTTTAGCCGGTACCTGTAATTTTTAGCATCCATCTTGATTTTCATCCCACTACATCAAAAAGGTGATGAGAATGATCTCATCTGAGATGATTAGGGATACGTGGACTACTTTCTGACTATGAAAAGCTAACATTTTTGTAACCACTGTGCCAGCATAAACCCTCATCACTTTTTTAAATGCAATGTCTCCCTGTACATGAGGTAATAACAGTGGCATCCTGCAACAGACTTTATTTTTTTGTAATTGTACTCCGGATCCCTTTCCTTTGCCTAAGTTATACTGTTATTCTCTCATCATAATTTTTTCAGTGTAAAAATATTTTATTTTTCCGTGCTAACAGTAAAAGACATACAGTCTCTCTCTTCAGATTTCAGCCAGAATATCTTAGTAATGCATAGTCATAAACACTTCCATCATTTTCTCACTTTTCGCAGCCATTAACACGTTAACAAGATTATTCTTGAGGCAAGAACTCCAGAACCTGTGTGTATACTGAAGATATGGTTGCATGTCTTTTCCTCCACCTGATATGCTCCTCACTGATCATAATATCTTATTTATTCTTTGTTAGCTGAAGCAGTGTGCTGATCCAGATGCTTTCAGGCTCAGATCAGGAAGGTGTAACAATTAGCAATCTTGTAATATCACTCTTGGTTGTATTTGTTTAGGGTGACTGGCTCTGACAGCAAATGGTGCTCTGACTGCAAATATGTCATCATATAAAACATGAAAATGTAGTACTCCCAGCAGATTTAAGCATTTATATAGGATAAATAGTTAAATAAACATGAAAGGAAAATATAAACCTTCTTATCATAAACATTAAAGGGTCACTGAAATGATTGTGCAGAATATAAACTTAACACCAACTAACATCTGAAATTCTAAACAATTTGCCCTAGACTAGAGGTAACTAGTGGAATGATGCTCAGCTACATTTCAAGTTGAAAGATTCTTGAAAGAAAAATGTGATGGCAGGGGTTTGACTGATTTGTGAACTTTTGGTAAAGTTCACAAGAACAGTATAGAGACATCACAACAGACTGCAAGATAAAGTTGTAATACCACTGCCTACACACTGTCTGTCATTTTAGGAAAATCACAATGTTTTCTTTAAATCTTTAAGATTTCCATAGTGCACAATGAAGTGCATATTACTGTGCAGGGTTACAGAAATAAATTCACAAAGTAATGTCAGAACTTAAAATCACTGATCCATCCATCATGCAAACAGTGAGTGTTTTGTGATGGGTTAAAAGAAACACAAAGGTTCAAAGTAATGCCACAGTTAAAAATGATTGATATATTCCATTACATGATAACATAATTTCACAAATAACATTATTCTAATTATTCTAGCAGCAAATCATGTGAATTGGCATGCATTTTAATTTGAGTCTGTAATTTTGGAACATCTTCCTTAATTATTGTACAAGAAAGAACCAAACTGAGACTATTAGAGCTAAGAGAGCCATGTTGGAGGGCAAACCAGGACGCCAAACATGCATAGGACAGGATTCATTCAGGTACTGCAATGTGTGCATGTGACCATACCCTTTCCTGATTCAGCAATGCCCCCAAAATGGTGCTGCACTGCGTTCTACCATTAAGGCATGCACTCTCTCTCTCTCTCTCTCTCTCTCTCTCTCTCTCCCTCTCTCTGTCTCTGTCTCTCTCTCTCTCTCTCTGTCTCTCTCTCTCTCTCTCTCTGTCTCTCTCTCTCTCTCTCTCTGCCCCCCCCCCCCAGGAAGACATCTTCATAGCCAAGCGATTCAAGAAATCACTTGACCATGTAGATTGGCACGGCATCTCCACCACGTTGCAATATTCATCACGGCCAAAAGGCCATGTTCATCTGCCTATCACAACCAAGATACAGTGATTGGAAGTGGGGGGATCCAATAGACACAAGGGAATACTCTTAAATCCAAGTGCCATAATGGCACCAACAGCAGTACTGGAATCGGGGAGGTGGGGTCTCTACACACCAGAGGTTATTCTTAAATGATAGTGACTTAACAGACAGAACCAAGAACAGTACGGAGATTAGTCAATGAGAACACACTTACCATCAAGACATAATAGATATGTACTGTAAGGGCACTTCAATTATAATGGGGTGGAGGAAAAATGGGAGGGCAGTCAGGTTAGGTACAAGTACAGGCATTTTGGTAAGTGTGTGTGTGTGTGTGTGTGTGTGTGTGTGTGTGTGTGTGTGTGTGTGTGTGTGTGTGTGTGTGTGTGTGTGTGTGTGTGTCTGTGTGTGTGTGTGTGTGTGTGTGTGTGTGTGTGTGTGTGTGTGTGTGTGTGTCTGTGTGTGTCTGTGTGTGTGTGTGTGTGTGTGTGTGTGTGTGTGTGTGTGTGTCTGTGTGTGTGTGTGTGTGTGTGTGTGTGTGTGTGTGTGTGTGTGTGTGTGTGTGTGTGTGTGTGTGTATGTGTGTGTGTGTGTCTGTGTGTGTGTGTCTGTGTGTGTGTGTGTGTGTGTGTGTGTGTGTGTGTCTGTGTGTGTGTGTGTGTGTGTGTGTGTGTCTGTGTGTGTGTGTGTGTGTGTGTGTGTGTGTGTGTGTGTGTGTGTGTGTGTGTGTGTGTGTCTGTGTGTGTGTGTTCCTGCTATGTATGCCTGTGTGTGTAAGAGAGTGGGGGATGCCACTGCCTAAATGAGAAGCAGTTTACTAATGCGATATGCAGATCAGCAATTATTTATTCATCATGGCAGTAAATGTGATTCTGAAGCAGGCAAATTACCCAATAATGATGTCTTACTTTGCTGTGGCTAAAATTTCTCAGAATCACAAATTGTCACATGATGAAAACAGGGCCTTTTTCAGATCCTTTTTTTTTTTTTTTTTTTTTTTAATTTTTTTTGCATAAAAGTTCCAATTAATAGTGAGGATTTACAAGACGGCCATTTGACCAGCAATTAACCTGTCAGTGAGCTATGCCTTTAGTGGGGGAGGAAAAGTATGCGACAAAAGAAAAGCAATGAAAAGCAACATACTGACCGACAGATTCAGTGCCAACTTTACTCCTCATTCCCCCCAAAGGACTAATCACAATACCGGAAGAATGCCAGGCACCCAGCATTAATGCAGCACAGGTTAAAGTCACATTGTCCAAGACCAAGAATGCAGCTTCCGTGGGACCCAATAATATCCCTGGCTGTGTTCTACATGAACTACAAAGCAAACTGGCACTGCATTTGTGTGCCCTGTTCAATCACAGCTTCACCTCAGGCTTTGTCCATACCAAATGGCACACTGCTACAGTCATCCCTCTCCATAAAGGGGGAGTGACTACAGACCCTGGGAATTATCTCCCCATTAGCCTGATGAGTCTGATATGTAAAGCTATGGAGCACATCATTATGGACCTGATCAACAAAGATGTAGGAAATCTCCAAACTCTGGACCCCATGCAGTTTGGCTTTGTGAAAGGAAGATCATGCCTGCTCAACCTGGTTGACGTCTTTGAGTCAGTCACCAGGGCTGTGGAATATAGGTAAGGCAGTGCATACAGCCTACCTTGATCTGGCCAAGGCCTTTGATACCATTACTCACTAGGCAATTATTGATAAACTCACCAAAATCGGTATCAGCCCCTATATCACTAGGTGGGTTGCAAACTTGCTCACAGGTAGAACACAGAGTGTGAAAGCAGCGAACGCCAAGTCAGACTGATGACCACTCAAGAGTGGAATCCCACAGGGATCAGTTCTGGGTCCTCTCCTGTTAGGCATCTACTTCTCAGAAGTCCAGGCCAACACAAAGGGACTCTGGCTGACCACGTTCACAGATGACTGCAAGCTGGGAGCCATTATTAACTCCCCTAGTGATGCAGACTTCCTACAGAAAGGCCTCACTGAGACCAATGACTGGTGTTGAAACCATGGACCTCAGCTTAATGCCAAAAAATGCTTTGCCATCCCCTTTGGTAAAAACTCATTTCCCACTAATTACCACATCAATGGGAGCCCACTGAACACCGAAGGCATTAAAAGAGATCTGGGGACGCAGGTTGACAGCAACCTCTCGTTCGACCAACACATTGCCACTGTGATCAGAAAGTCCTTCTATGCAGCACGTCTCATTGCCAAGGGTTTTGCATCCAAGAAGAAAGAGATCATTGTCTCTCTCTACTCTTCCCTCATTAGACCAATCATCAAATATTATGCCCCATTTGGCATGTACCTCACTAGACACCTGCAACAGGTGGAGAGGCCACAGAAATACTCATGAACAGGATCCTAGGCATTAAACACATGTCCTACATGGACAGACTCAAAAGACTCCAGCTATTCTATTGGATTAAGTCATTTCTAACCTCAACTGCTAGGATAGTTATTGCCCGAACACATTTACTTTCAACCCTTCTCTATGCATCCTCAATCTATACAAACCTGTGTAAATCTGACCTCAATAAACTCAGTAGCTGCTACAATAACATAGCCAGATTTGCCACAGGTTCGGCATATAGAAACCATCACTGTCTTAACCTACGATCCCTCGGCTGGCTAGAGTTACCCTCTCAAATCCAGTATAACGAATTAATAATAGCCCACAAAGTCCTCTATCAGCCTGAAAGCACCCCCATACTCAAAAATATAATTACCCCTTACAGCAACCTAAAAGCACTCGGCTCTTTTGATAAAATGCTGGTACAAACTGTTAAATCCAAAAACTTAGCAGGTGAGTCATTATTTTGCAACTCTGTAGGTAAAATCTGGAACCGACCCCCTGCCAAACTTACAGCAATTCATTCTATAAACCAATTTAAAACGTCTCTCAAAATATACCTAAAAAGTCAGTGGCTGTGCTCCTGTACAAACCCTGACTAAGCATTTCACCATTCACTTTACTATCTGGCTACCTGTAGAAAAAGTTTTAAAAAGTCTGAAACATTAACTATCACTCTCAAATGTATTGTACTACTGAATGATATGCTACCTTACTCAGCCTTGTACCACTAAAACTATGTATGTTCTAACAAGAAAATTAATATTGTAAAGTTTTAAGTATGCATGTATTCCAGTAATTCTGCAACTTGTATCTATATGTAACTGTATAAAACTGCTACTGTTAACGCTTCTGTATCTATCCACATGTGGAGCTTTTGTCCCCGGACAAAATGAATCTGTATCCAGTCGGACTATCCCGGTTAACAAATGTAAAATAAATTAAATAAATAAATATTCTCTGTCTCATATCGCCAACTTAGAGGAGATCTCTGCTTGACTTACAAAGCCATGTCTGACCCAGCTCTGTTAGAAATGCTACATCTAAAGAAATCCCAATCCATCCCACCACACGCTCCAGAGACCTCAACCTCATTACCACAATCAACAGAACATGCTGGAGGGACAGGTTACTCACCCAGAAACTGCCCATGCTCTGGAATAGCCTTCCCATACATGTCAAACAGAGCACCTTGCTGTCACTATTCAAGAGAAATTTTGATGAGTGAAAGGATAATAAAAAGTTCACCCCGGGGATCCCGTTCCAAGTAACGTTTAAGCGTAGCTGACCGGGTTTGGGTTCTATGGCCCTCTGCTCAGCATTGCTTAAACATCTCATAGGAGCTAAATACAAATGTATAGCTTAGATCCTTAATGGTGAGATAGTGTAGTAGTTAGAGTCCTGCCTTTGCATGCAGCAGTTCACAGTCTGAGTACCAAGACAGGCCCTTTATTTTTACATGGGAAAACATTGTTAAAATTATTTTTTTTTATTTTAAATTATGGAGTAATTGATATTTGTAATCCAGGGTAGTATAGCTGGTTCAAAATGGAAGTGTGAGTGCATATAATATGTGAAATCACCCATGTATACAGAAGTGTCCCATACAGTATAGTCACACCCCAAGGTAATGTAATGAAAGCAGACAGAGGGATGTCATGTAAAGTAAATCATATACACTTAATATGTCAGTAATAATTACAATTCTGATATTTTTTTAAATGAAAACTGAGCAATGCTTAGCAGTGGTCAGCTCTGCTTAGTTGGTTTAAGCATTGCTTAGACGTAAATTCTAAGCAGCAATCAGATCAGCTAAGCAAAACTGCGCACTGTTAATCAGTGCTCAGCATTTACCCCTTTAAGCACTGTTCAACTCAGCTTAGCGGATTTGCACACTGCTTAGCTGAGCTTAGCATTTTTAAAATGGTCCAGTGATGGCAAAGGGTGGGAATGTGGCCTTATTTAATCTGCACAGGTGGGAATAGAGCCATAACCTGTTGTACTTTGTTCTCTGCAAGAACCATATCTGGCTTTGGAGAGGGAGCATGCTTTTGGGCTCAGTGTTGGGGCATTCTGGAGTCAAGGGTCATGACTGGACTCCTTGTAGAATATCATGACAGACTGCTGCAGGCCAGTACCAGGGCTCTCAGTGCAAAGCGGAGGCCTGGAACCATCTGGCATATGACCTCCCCAGTGCCACTGGAATCCCCCAAACTGGTGAGCAGATACAGCATCATTATGCTGACCTAAAGCGTAGAAAGTGGGTGCTCTTCGCCCAGTGGATGAAAAATGCTTGGGCATGGAATGCTCCAGTAATTTGTAAGTATTTCATCCATAGCTGTACCAAATTCTAGCCCGAGTATGTGATAGACAAGTATGTATAATGTTTGTTTTTCCCCCTACAGCTGCAACGGAGAGGACTAGCAATGCCAAGGCCCATGCCAACAGACTGACAAGGCTGCACCAACAGACTGGTGAGTACAGATCTACCTTGCAGTATATAGTGAAATAAATTAGAAGGACTAAATTGTTTACTGCCAGTAGGTGTAGTGTGTTCTGTGTCTAATGAATAAATAAAAGTTTTCCAGACTAATATTGATCTACAGGATATGCAGTAGTAAAGCACTGTGCCATATAAGTAAAATAAAGACTCATACCACAAACTGTTGTGCTTACTCTGGTATGTTGTTGTAGAAATAGAAGGTGTATAGGTTCTTCACAGCAAATATGGCTTTGACAGCATGAATTAACTGAGGTTGTTCTGAAAACCAGCTATTATGCAAAACAGTAGATTGTGAAGCTGTAAAACAAGATATAAATGAAATATGAAATATGTTATGCACTAAGATCTGAACCCTGAATAGTAACGTCTAATATATTATAGTGTGTCCCCTGCAACATTGCCTTGTGTTAACCTTTGCTTTCCAGATTTTATTATATCAAAGGATTAATACACAGTACACTAACAATCTGTCATGCATGAATCTCAGGATTACAAGGTCGGACTATCTAACCCACAGAGTATGAGGCAGAAATCAGTCAAACCAGACACAGCAGTTTCCCAGTAGCTCAGTGTAATGAGAAATAGCCCTGTTGTTCATTTTAGCATGCCCAGACATGGTTAGAATCCAGGGAGTGGTACTGAGATGTGTGCATATATACACTCAAGAAATCTTGAATACTTGTAGAAACAGTCAGATAGTGGTGAAAGATATTTTCCCCACAGGTCTTACAGGTAAATAAATGTTTGTAGTAGCTGTATGAAGGGTATATCACTACACCGTGTGCAACTCTCCCACTGTCTAACCCAATGCCTGCAAATGACAGCAGGATAGTACATAGACCATGCACTCTTTCCGATACATGTCTCTCAAATGTCATTCTGTCATGGCTAGTGGTCACTGCTGCCAATCACCTTGGACACAGATAGGAATCCAGTTGAAGTATGCCAGTAGCAGACTCACACAACATCAGTGCAGGGTACCCCTGCTTTGTCAAGTATGTAACCCTGACATGTACAAGACCCCTCAAGTAATGTAGCCGTAGTTGTCCCAGTCTGCCCCATACTATTATAGGTTGACAGTTTAACAGGTATGCATGTGCTACAGAAGCTACAGTATGGGCCAAAGGTAGATGTAAAGTGAGGGCAGACCTGTAGAGTATTGAGCAGTACTATTGTGAAAAATAGAAGCCTATACAGTTGTTAATGGACTTTTTTCTCTCCCCCCACCCTTCATCTGCATCACTAATTATTATTCATATAGTATGGGTATGTTTTTCTCAAAACCTAATGTTGGGACTTCTGTTCTATTATTGTTTATATACTTTATTGGTTGCATATTAACATACTTGTTCAAATACCATTGTTGGCGGCCTGTTGCCGTCAATGTTACTGGCATGCTGTTACAAAGCTGACTGTTATTCCATTTATGCATGTGTTCTGTTTGCTATGCAACTGTTTCAAATCTATTGGTTTGGTTTAATAGGAATACAAATGCATGCTGTTATAACTAATGTTGAAATGTTTTTTTCATGACTAACCAATATATCTAGGAAAACCTCAACACCATAGCATGTTTGGGAAGACAGATCCCAGTGGATCCACCTGTCCTACCTCATCTGGTCATGGCACCAGGACCCTGCAGTTCTGGGACCCAACCTGGAACTTCCTCCTCTGCTGGTCCTGCACCACCTTCGGGTGGACATGCCTCAGGGGATGGGGCCTGACCCCAGCTGGGCGTGGGCATGAAGAGGAGCCCATCACCCACCGCAAGTTCCGGGGTATGGTGTGCAGTGTCATCCGCGCCAAGTTGGATGGATGGCTGTGCCAGATGGAGGGCTGCCTGGTGCACCTGCAGGGGCAGGCTTTCGCTGTTATCCAGCCCCAAGCACAGACACCTTTGCAGCTGTGAAAGTGCAGTGGTGACTGCCCATGGGTGGGGACCTCAGTCTCACTATATCCATTTAGGGGCTCATGGGCCTCTGATTCCCAACCACCCTACCCCCTCTAAGGTGTTTACCCCCCTCATGTGTCATAAAACACCCCTGTCTGCTGTCTTGTGTGTCTTTGTCTGCAAATGCACCCTAACCTACCCAAGCAACTTCCCCAAACATACCTACATCCCTTCCCCAACATCCCACTCTCACTTTAATAAAATAAATGGCATCGGTCCCACAAAAAAAATCATTGCACCATACATAGCTCTACATTTCTACTCTACAAATCTATGTTTCCAGCACCCCTCCCTGTGGGGTGTAAGGCTATAAATTCCAAATTTTCCACATCAGTCACAGCTGTTGCTGCAGCAGAAATGTAGAACTGCGGTCCTTATCTACACCCATCCTGCACATTCCTAGTTGGTATTCCTAATGTTTTACCCCTGCTTGCCCCCATTTCATCACTTTCATATCACCCTTTTTTCTTTCTTTTATTTAAAATTAGCATGGGTGTAAGTGGGAATAAGTGTTGCTAAGCGAAGCTAAGGGGACTTAACCATCTGTTTGCATGACTTATTTTCATGCAAAACCATGCTAATCTGCTTAAAAGTGCTTTAATCACCATCTCCATCAGCCCTTGTTCTGCCAAGCAACAAATAATCAGCCATGCCAAGTCTTAAACCCAGGACGCTGTGCATTACAATCACAGCAACATACCACTACACCAGGGAATTTGTAATGCTTTTACAAACATATCATGCACTACAGTCATGTAACATAAGGAGAAAAATACACATCCTAGCAAGCCTTAAACCTAGGACTCTGTGCACTTCAGTCACAGCAGCAACCATTACTCCACATGAACTGTGAGAATTCAAAATGCTTCAGTAAATGTATCATGCAGGATGGTCATCCAACATAAGGGAAAAACAAGTGGAATTAGTACTGTTTATATCTATATATATATATCTATATCTATATCTATATATATATATATATATATATATATATATATATATATATATATATATATATATATCGATAGATATATACTCAACTTCTTACTGCAAGACATCTGCAAAAAGCCTGACAAAGTGGGGGGATAAAGGCCAAACAATAGTGACATATTTGAAATATGGCTGTTATAAGCTTAGAAGTTTATAGAGCATCATGGTTTGTTTTAACATATATTTTCTGATAGATTTCAGGTCTGAGACACAAATGATTGTCATCATTTAGTGATGTCAGTGCTCATATCATCCTAGTGATTTGTCAGGAACCCACAACTGTTATGGGGAACAGACCAAAAATATGAGCCATGCATCTGGACAGTGTATAGAAATCTGGGCAGTGGAGAGGTATGACTGCAGTCATGCAACAGAAGGGGAAAATACAGAGAACTGCCAACCATTTCACCCAGCACCTTCTGAACTACAGTCAGACCAAGGCAACACTAACCTAAATCAGCTCTGGGGGATTACTCATGCATTTGCAAATATATCATGCACTACAGGGATGTAACTGTAGGAAAAAGCAGACATCCTTGAGAAATTGTCCACCCACAACCAGTTGCACCACAGTCACAGCAACATACCAGTACTCCAACTAAAATCTAGAGTATAACGACTGTTTGAACAAACATATCCTGATTGCCAGCCGTACACTACACTTACATATACTGCCCCAAGTCACAGTGTACTGGGAATCCTGAGTTGTTACTGGACATTTCTCAGTCTGCCCCTACAAACATATACAGCTGATAGACCATCAGTACCTGTAGCAGCATGCACAATCAGGTAGAAAAATATCTATGATGCTCACATCTTCCCCTCTCCCTACACAGCCCAACAAACATTTATACACTACACTGCTACACAATCTTGACAGTCTGGTAACAATGGTCAGACATACATAACTCTCAACTGTACATATTTCCACAGAATGTTCAGAGTGTGGGACCATATTTATGGCCACTGGCTCATAATATTTCTGGGAGTCTGCTAAATCACTGGGATGATATCAAGAGTGAAGTCATTAAATAATGATATAACATACCTCTGAACCTCTTACTGCAAGACATCTGGACAAAGCCTGACATACTCGGGGGACAGGGGGCCGAAAATAGGGACATATCTTAAATAATGGTGTTACAAACTGAAAAAGTTACTGGTGTTACAGGATTTGTTGTAACATAACGTTTCTGAAGGATATAAAGTCTGAAATACAAATGGATGTCAACATTTAGTGACTTCAATCCTCACATTGTCCTACTGATTTGTCAAAAACAAAAATTGTCTGAGGAACAGACCAAACACAAGAGGCAAACCTCTGGACATTGTGCAGAAATCTGGACAGTTGAGATGTATGTCTTATACATATCACTGTCAGACATCAAAACATGCAGAAAATGCATGTCCAGACAAACCCTGTTAATCTAGCAATCTTCTAAGTGTATAACAGCAATACTTACTCACAATCTGTACCTAATTCTAGAACTTTGTCCCCCATTTTGTTGGGGTTTCTCCACATTTCTTGTTCTAAGAGATATTTCCACCAACCTTCTGTGAAGCTGTAGCCCCCACACCTCCATAATGTTCTCCTCACAGGCAAGAAAAAGGGGCAAGGCCCACATGAAGGACTTAATTATAGCACTGTGTTGCTATGGCATTGGCTAATAGAAAGGCACCACAGCTGTTCTAGATGCAATTAGCAAGTGGGAGACACAAACTGATGCATAGGCCATCACCTTCTCATGAGCTTTACCTACAAAAGGAAAGCTACTGTCTATGCAAAACATGTCTGAACCTTGCTACACAAAGACAGACTGTGACTACACAAACCTAAACATTTGCATTATTCTGAGAAAACTCTTCAGCACTATAACAGGTATGGCAATCAATTAAGCATGTAATGGAATGCAGAAGGGGGATGCAATAATGTGAAATAGGAAGTTAAACAATAGGTCTCAACAAGATCTTGCTGGACTCACATGTTGCTGTCCAGCACCTATGGCCATTCCTGCTGGCTCTGTCTGCAGTAACATAGATCACAGCTCTCACCGCGGACTCACCCCAGCAAAGGCCAGCTCACATATGACTACTACCAGAGTGTCTGTTGTCCAATACTGATTGTGACACTGCCAGGCTAGCAGGAATGGCCATATTGCTCAGACACAGCTCCACGTGGTCCTGTTGAGTCTTCCTGGCTACAGAGAACTGAAAAAAGCGACTGCTTTCCTGATTAAGTATCCTGCTGTTTTTTATATTTGTTTTACCTTCTACTGCTTACCTAGAGCAAGCTTTAACTGTTTTCATAGTTATTTACTGCATTTTTTATTATCTGCACTTAAAAGTACATTTTAGTCGAAATTAGTCTAATTCAAGTCGAAAAGTGTTTGTTTGCTGTTTAATTTAATTGTTTGGCTGCCCACTAAAGTGTGCTAGCCTGTACTACTAACTTATTGCCTTTTCTGCATTTCTATGTGTTTCTATTTAAAAACAAAAAAAATATTCCTTGTTTTCCTGCCTCTCCTAAACTAGTTAGACCAGTTTACAGGCCTTGCTGTATCCTGGGCTGTGTTGTAGTTCCTGTGTTGTCCATTGTCTTACTTGGATAGAAGGAAGTTTCTTAGCTCACCAGTGGGAGTGGGGAGCCTTGAATAGCCTACCTGTCCTTGAGGGAAGTGACCTCAACACAAGAAGCTGTAGTATGGTCATTTTGGACCATTTCTAGCTCTTTTGAAGTTCCCTGGTTAAAATCTGCCTCTGGCATTTTTTTGAAGCCATATTGCTCAGACACAGCTCCACGTGGTCCTGTTGAGTCTTCCTGGCTACAGAGAACTGAAAAAAGCGACTGCTTTCCTGATTAAGTAACCTGCTGTTTTTTTTATATTTGCTTTACCTTCTACTGCTTACCTAGAGCAAGCTTTAACTGTTTTCATAGTTATTTACTGCATTTTTTATTATCTGCACTTAAAAGTACATTTTAGTCGAAATTAGTCTAATTCAAGTCGCAAAGTGCTTGTTTGCTGTTTAATTTAATTGTTTGGCTGCCCACTAAAGTGGGCTAGCCTGCACTACTGACTCATTGCCTTTTCTGCATTTCTGTGTGTTTCTATTTAAAAACAAAAAAAACAAAAAAATATTCCTTGTTTTCCTGCCTCTCCTAAACTAGTTAGACCAGTTTACAGGCCTTGCTGTATCCTGGGCTGTGTTGTAGTTCCTGTGTTGTCCATTGCCTTACTTGGATAGAAAGAAGTTTCTTAGCTCACCAGTGGGAGTGGGGAGCCTTGAATAGCCTACCTGTCCTTGAGCGAAGTGACCTCAGCACAAGAAGCTGTAGTAATTGGTCATTTTGGACCATTTCTAGCTCTTTTGAAGTTCCCTGGTTAAAATCTGCCTCTGGCATTTTTTAAAGCCATATTGCTCAGACACAGCTCCACATGGTCCTGTTGAGTCTTCCTGGCTACAGAGAACTGAAAAAAAGCGACTGCTTTCCTGATTAAGTATCCTGCTGTTTTTTATATTTGTTTTACCTTCTACTGCTTACCTAGAGCAAACTTTAACTGTTTTCATAGTTATTTACTGCATTTTTTATTATCTGCACTTAAAAGTACATTTTAGTCGAAATTAGTCTAATTCAAGTCGAAAAGTGTTTGTTTGCTGTTTAATTTAATTGTTTGGCTGCCCACTAAAGTGTGCTAGCCTGTACTACTGACTTATTGCCTTTTCTGCATTTAGCGTGGAGTTGCCACTAGAGCACCATCGGGCAGCACCGGTTAAACAAGGTTAAACTATTTCTGGCTCCGTAAAGTCTGCTCTTGATTTTTTCCCTTAGAACTGCTCTACTTGTAATCTAAACAGTCTATTCTCTATCTGTAAAGCTCAGCACTTGTTCCTAAAGCATTTTTTAGTCAGGTAAAGCACTTCTATATTATACAAAGTACTTCACTAGCTTAAACCCCCCTAGAGTACCCACTTCCCTATAGGTCCTTTCTGACTCAGTTACACAGCAAACTTTTTCATTTCTTCTAGCATGTCAAAGAGTCAGTTGCTAGCGTCCTCTCCTGCTCAGCTGGTGAATCTGGGAATATTGAGGCAATGTTACAATTGCCTCATGTACACAGACAACCCTCTCCTCCTCCCACAAAACACAAATACATGCAAGAGATGCAACTATATAGCCAAACTGGAGGCTGAGCTCTCTCAACTCAGGACTGGCAAAACCAGACAGGAGGAGAAGGTAACCACACACACCATAAACCCAGTCTCACATAGAACTATCACAACTACAAATCAAACACATAAACACACAAAGACATACTGGAGGCACTGATCAAAAATCTACCAAAACAGCAGAGGCCTCCAAAGCAGACACCCAAACAACTGCCACCTCATGACATAACACAAGCAACACATAGATCACAAAATCAGTGTGCAAATCAGTCACAGCCCTTAAGGCCAAACACAATGCCAGACACACTTGTCATAGGTGACTCCATAGTCAGACACACTGACGTCCCACTCACCAGAATGAACAAGGAGAGGGTCACAGTAAGCTGCCTTCGGGCGCTAGAATCCGCCACATAACACAAGCACTCAGGTCACTCCACAGCAAGTACAAGTATGACTCAGTCATTGTCCATGCCGGTGTGAATGACCTGAGATGTACCTCCCTGGACTACATGAAAAGAGACATAAAGGAGATCTCAGATTATGTAGCCCAGGCTGGTATGACCCTGACCCTGAGCAGTATCCTATCTTCACCAAGAATGATGCCAAAATACAGAGACAAAATGATCAGTTTTAATAATTGGCTTAATTTCTGGTGTCATTCTAAGGGGATCCAATGTCTGTCTGCCTGGAATGACATGCTTGACAAGCCACACTGCTTCACAAGGGACGGCTTGCACCTGTCACCCCTGGGTTTCCGGATATTGGCAAAGGCTCTTGCCACCCCCATAGTGCATTTTTTAGACAAGGCTCAAATTCTAAACCCACCGCCCTAGAAAACAATAATGGAAAAAAACTAAGGGTAATGCTGCTCAATGCCAGAAGTCTAAATCTCAAGATGCATGCCCTCGAAGCCCTCCTCAGTATGCAGAACATCGATGTCTGTGCTGTGACTGAAACCTGGTTCAAGGCTCCTGAGAGCACCCCGGCACTATCAGGTTTTACCTCATTGATGCGTTCCAGCCCCAAAACCCGGACCGTACCACAAAAGGAGGGGGTGTATCCATATTCATCAAGGATACCCACACCTCCAGGCTGGTGGCAACTCACGAAGCATCAGAGACCATTCAGGTGCCATTAACCATAGGCAAAACTGCTCTACAGTTTGTAGCATGTTACAGGCCACCCTCTCAAACTCAGGAACCCCACACAGCCTTCCTGAATACACTGGATAGTATAAATGTCTCTCCAAACACCATCATATTAGGTGACTTCAACTACCCAAACATAGACTGGGAACATTACTCAAGCCCCAATACCCTAGCCCAAAGGTTCCTGGAGTTCATAAACTCAAATGCTATGGAACAACTTGTCACCATTCCCACAAGAGGTGAAAATATACTAGACCTGATCATCACAAACATGGGGACAAAATGCTCCACACCGGAAGTATATCCCTCATTGGTGAGATCAGACCATAAACTAATCTCACTGGAGATCCACATCCCGCCCCACCCCAACAAAAAGACCACAGTGAAGAACTTCTCAAAAGCCAACTTCACACTTCTTAAGACTGGTGTGGTATCCTTCAAGGCCCCTGAGCCATTGGAAACCACAACCCATGCTACTGAATCCCTTACAAATGCTTTCTGAGCACCTCCAGGATTGCATGGATCAAGCAATCCCAAATAAAATCAAGACCCTTTCCACCAAAGGCAAGCCCAATCTGGTGGACCCCAGCCATAAACAAACTTTACAACAAGAGGAGAAAGCTACTACAAGATAGAGCAAAATCCCTAAAAGGGAAGACATCTCTGATCAATACTAGTAAAAAACTACGATCACTCATAAAATCATCCAAGGCCAACTTTGAGAGAAAAATCGCTAAGGACTCAAAAGACAATCATAAGGCCTTCTTTAGCTATGTTAGAAATCTGGGTGGAAACTCCCAGATATGCTCAGAATTAGTCCAAAATGATACAAAAATCACTGAACCCACAGACATTGCAAACATACTGGCAGACAGGTTCAGTGAAAATTTCTCCCCCCCCCCCCAAAAGGAGAAATATCTATCCCAGCAGAGTGTAGCCTCCCAATCATCTCAAATGCCCAGGTGAGAGCTGCTCTCTCTAAAGCTAAAAACACAGCATCAATGGGACTGGATGGTGTCCCCGGCTGTGTGCTACACAAACTCAATGAGGAACTAAACCCACACATAAGGCTGCTGTTTAATCTTAGCCTTACCACAGGATACGTACGGCAACTGTGGTCCCACTCCACAAAGGCGGTGCTTCTACGGACCCTGGTAATTACCACCCCATAAGCTTAACAAGCCTGGTCTGCAAAGCTATGGAGAGGATCATAATGGAACTCATAAATAAAGACATAGGGGACCTACAGACATTGGATCCTACCCAATTCGGCTTTGTCAAGGGCAGATCATGCCTCTTGAACTTGGTCGACTTTTTTGAAACAGTCACCAATGCCATTGATGAGGGTAAGGCAGTTCACACAGCCTACCTTGACCTTGCAAAAGCTTTCAACACAATACCCCACTCGGGTATCATAGAAAAGCTCACCAGCTTAAATGTAAACCCATATGTCACAAGATGGGTTGCAAACTGGCTCAAGGACAGAACCCACAGGGTTAGAGTTGCTGGTGCCATGTCAGACTCCAAGCCGGTCACAAGCGGTGTCCCACAGGGCTCAGTCCTGGGCCCCCTCTTGTTCGGCATCTACTTTTCAGAACTGCAGGCAAACATAGGAGGATTGTGGCTGACAAAGTTACTGCAAACTGGGCGCCATAGTTGAAAATCCATCAGACACAGATATCCTTCAGAGAGGTCTCATAGAAATGGATAACTGGTGCCAGAGCCATGGCCTTAAGCTAAACGCCAAAAAATGTATAGTCATACCCTTTGGTAAAAACAAGGTAACCCCAAGTTACCACATAGGTGGCAATCCATTAAGCACAGAAGAGGTTATCAGGGACCTGGGGACCCAAGTTGACAGTAACCTTTCTTTTGACACTCACATTGCCAAAGTAGTTAGGAGGACCTTCTACATTGCCCACCTGATTATGAAGGGATTCACATCCAGATCAAGGGAGGTCATTGTTCCCCTGTACTCTTCACTTATCAGACCAATGATTGAGTACAATGCCCCATTCGGAATGTATCTCACCCGACACCTGCAGCAATTGGAAATACCCCAAAAGTTTCTCACCAAAAGGATAAAGGGGCTCAAAAATATGCCATATGCTGCCCGACTTAAGAAACTCCAGCTCTATTCAGTCGCATACCGTCTGCTCAGAGGTAACCTGTGCCTGACATACAAGGCCATGTCCAACCCGGAATTAATGGACATGCTCCACCTCAAAAAATCCAAATCCACCAGAGCCACAAGAGCAAGAGACTTAAACCTCAACACGGATATAAATAGGATGTGCTGGAGGGACAGATTCATTACCCAGAGACTCCCTATGCTGTGGAACAGAATCCCGGTCCATGTGAGACAGAGCACCTCGCTGGCTCTGTTCAAGAGGAATCTTGACCAGCGGATGGGAGATCGTAGGTTTACCCCGGGGATCATCTCTGTATCACTGCTGGACAGAGGCACGGCAAACTAATGGGTATAGTATTCTTCAACCTAAGGGGTGGTGAAAGCCACACAACTCTGGCTAGGCTTATAAATGCCCTAGGGCAGATAGCCTAGTATGAACCTATGAACCTATGAACCTATGAACCCGGGATGTTGTAAATATTCATATGTCACGTGTGAATGCTACTATGATACATATGCTTGTTTTACAAATGTAAGAGACCTATATAGGGTATATGCATAGTAAACAACTGGCACAGAAGTGTGTGTTGAACTGTATGCTATATACTGAGCTCATACCTTTCAACTGTCCAGAGTTTTGCAGACTGACCACATGTTTGCTTCATATATGTAGTTAATGCCTCATACAGTTGTCTTTTGTCTGGCAAATCACTGGCAACTCAGTAAAGACTGAAGTCATAACATAATAGCATACATTTGAATGTCAGATGTCATATCCTTCAAAGTATTCCTGTGAATGCAAAACCTACTTTCCTAGCAACTGTGTGTGTTACAGCTAGATTTATAAAGTGTCACTACTTTCTGGCCTTTGCCCCCATTGATATGTGACTGAGCTGCAAGAGTGTAAACACAGTGTGCCATACTGACAAAGAACTGAAATGTATATTGAGTATTACCTGTGCATATGTATGCATTAATAGTAGAAGCTGCAAGCCTCAAAGATATAGACATGAGTTGCAAAATGTCAAGTAAAAAGGTTGTACTTGTTTTACAAATGTGTTATCTTAGTTCCAGTGCACCAAACAGACATAGATGTCTACACCTACAGGTTGTCGTATTGCCTTCAAACATAAATAATTACTAGGTTGATTATAATTACTAAGTTGAAACTGGAAGAGTGCTTAACTGTGTTATGACTTCCAGTGCTACACACACATCAGATATGTACACCTGATGCAGAGAAGTATGATATTTGCTGTTAGCCTGTGAAAAGAAGGCAGATGAGAAACACTGATGTAATATGATATAATGCAGCATTAATGTGGATTATTACTTTCAGACTTGTCACACACAAACAGTTTTGCATGTTATATAGGAACTAGGGAAATGTGACATTGTTTACATATATATGGCAATATGGTATATCTGTCTGATGTTTGCGTGGTCTGCATTGCTCTGACTATTAGTCATCTCTGTATGTAATTTAGATTAGAAGCTCAGTATTTAAGCTTTGATGACTTGTATTTTGTATGTTATTGTAGTATTACAATTGTTTGGTTATATGTATTCTGTCCTGATTTACTTTTCACAGTTCTTGGCTAGTGTCTGTTAACAAAGGTTACCAAAGAATTCCTTTGAAATGTGAATAGCAGCAGTTAAGTAGTGTGCATAGCTGAGGCATAGCATTGCTGTCTTAATTACAAATATCTGTAGTTAGCTGAAGTGTTTCTGTATTGTGCAGCGCTCTGAGTACCAGTCATCTCTGCATTTAATGTTGACTTGAAGCTCTTTAGTTAAGCTTTGGTCACACATATTTTGCATCTTATTGCAGTATTGCATTTGTTTTGTCACAAGTTTTCTGTTCTATTGGAGTTGGAAGGGTTCCCCCTTGTTGTGTTCAACTATTTGTTGGCATGTGACTTGGCCGCCCCTACTACAAATCTCATTTTGAACACACCTCCAAGTTGTATCTCATCAGCTTATTCTACTGAGTAGACAGATATCATTATGGTGGGCCCACTCCACCCCCTTTGTTTCTCAATCAGACATTATTGTGTTTCACCCCTTCTTATGTAACCTATAAACAAAAAAAATGTTACTGTATTTCTGTCTATTCCAGCTGCATGTATTATTGCTTGTCAGTAGCCTGATGTAATTCTGTTATGCTAAGGCTGTGCGTTTAAGCACATGGGCTTCAGGCCAGTTGTTTTACATGAAGTAGGTTTGTGGTCTGCACTGTTGAGGGAAGTGAGGCTACATTATGCCCTTCTGAGCTACAACTTGGTTAAAGGCTCATTGTGACTGTTTATTTGAACTGTATTTGTCTGACATTGGTACACATTGTTTGCTGTAGCATTCACTACATCCTGGCCTGCTGAATATAGCTTTGTTTCTATAACCTGAACAGTAATCCAGGCCATCTCTTTTGGAGAGGGTTCCCCTGCACCTTAGTGGCAGGAGTGTGCAGTGAGAAGTTGTGTGACTGAAGAGTGCTGGAAACGGGTTCTGGTCTAAGCTTCATTATTGGTTAAAATTTGTTTGCTCTTGTTTGCTATTGTCATATTTAAGTGTGTATCTATTCACCTGTGTTACACTGACCTAAAAAGATTTTAAATCTCTTTAGCATAGTCTGGTTACAGGCTTTGTTGCAGTCACATCTGTTTTTGCGATTCTTGAGTTTCCTACTACACCATCTAGTGTTGTCCAGGGCCTGCCTGCACTTACTGGGAGTAGATTAACTGGTTGGCACTAGTCTGCCACAGGATGTTGAGCGAAGAGCTCAGAGACAAGGGTTGATCGGTCACTCCCAGTATTCCTATTGTTGTGATATTTAAACCCAGCATGTGCATGGCTTTGTGCTTTTGTGCAGTTTTAATACTTTGAGAGGTATCTCAGTTGCATGTCTTTCCCTTATCTGCACTCCTGTGTGAGTGAGACCCTCACCTGCAGGCACTGTCTTAATGTTATCCAGCATTACTCATACCCATAGGTGCTATCCTCAGATAGTACCCACTCTACTATCCCTGACCTGTCTTCCACAGATGCTGATAACCATGGATGAACAATTTCCTGTGCTTTCCAGTGCTTTCTCATGCTAGTCCAGTTGATATGGGCATCCTCACAGTGTAGCCACTGCCTTATGTACACAGACAACTGTGTGCTACTACCACCTAGGAGCACGATATGTGAAAGATGCAATCACATAAAGAGACTGAAATCCTTGCTGTCTCAGTCACATGACAGTATGATTGACAGACCACAATGCTTTGCCAGAAATGGCATTCATCTGTCTCCCCTGGGCTTTAGGCTTCTGGCAAAGGTACTTCCATTCCCCATAGTGCCTTTTTTTAGGCAAAGTCATGAGCAGAACATTACCAGCATGAACGCTTATTATAAATGAAATGTAAATGTAATGTTGCTACCGGTTAGGTGTCTTAGCATGAAACTAAAGTCATTGCAAGCGTACCTTGCCCTGGAGGATGCTGACATTTGTGCAGTCACTGAAAACTGGTTTGAAGCTGTGGAGAGTACACCAATCTTGCCAGGTTACTCATCCTACCATACTTTTAGACCCCAAATGGAGGGCTGCAAAGCCAAAAGAGGTGTAGTTGTAAACATCATCATACACATACACACCTCCAGGCTAATCAAACAGTATGACACATGGGAGACATCTCAAGTGCAGTTAACTCGCCTATTAAAATAATAGATAGCTACAGACCTCCAACCATGACTCAGGACACCCACTACACCTATCTGAACTTGCTTGAATCTGTCAAAATTCAACCCTCTACCCTGTTCCTGGGTGACTTTAACTACCCAACCATAGTGTGCATGACCTATTCTACTTGAACATGAATGCACAGGGATTCCTTGGCTTTGTCAGCACCAATGCATTAGATCAGCTAGTCAACACCCCTGCGACAGATGGAAATATCCTGTACCTGGTCCTAACCAACATCAGTAGCCACTGTAGCACTCCTACAGTGTCATCATCCTTGGTAAGATCTGATCATATAGCCATTACTTTTGAGGTCACCATCTCCCCTGCCCCCCCCCCCCCTTGTCAGGGTCAAACAAAAAAAAAACACTTTTCCAGAACTGACTTTAAATCTCCTCAGAGTAGGTATAGGTAGCTTTACAGCCACCGTCCCATCAGTTGGAACTAGCAGTAGTGTCCAAGCCTGCACCAAAATACTATTTGAGCAGCTACATAGCTGTATGGACTCAGCAATAACTGACAGGAAAAAATCATCTCCCTCAAGGTAGAGTAAACCTCTGTGGTGGACAGCAACAATGCAGAAATTCCATTATAGGTTGAAATATTTTCTGGACAGGGCCAAGAAGGAGCAGGAGTCAAACTGGAAGCAATGTCACCTGTGTCTGAACAAGCAAATACGGTCACAGGTGAATTACCCTCAGGCTAACTTTGAGTGCATATTGGACACATCCATCAAAACCAATCACAAGGCCTTCCTCATATATGTCTGCAATCTCAGAGGCAACACCCAAATCTGCTCTGTAGTGGTGGTCAATAACACCACATACATGTATGGCATAGATATAGCCAACCTGCTCCAGACAGGTTAAGTGAAAACCTCACCACCCTGTCCCCCCATCAGTACACATGGACATGCACAGCACCTACCCCCCCTTCCCTCATCATCAGGGAGCATGTCCATAATTCCCTCTCAAAGACAGCAAACTGAAGTCTCCGTGGGGCCTGATACCATCCCTGGCTGCATCTTACATGAACTCAGGCATGATCTCTCAGCTCCATTACACACTGTAGTCAACCAAAGCCTGAGCACCAGTGTCATCCCATCTGCACAGAGGACAACCACTGTCATCCTTCTACACAAAAGTGAAGCAATCCACTGACCCAGCCAATCATATCCACATCAGCTTAACTAGCCTGATCTGCAAGGGCATGGAAGGCATTATCAAGGACCTTGTAAACAGGGACATCAGCAGCCTCAAAATGCTTGAGCCCACACAGTGTGGTATTAGTCAAAGGGAGATCAGGCCTGTTAAACTTGGTTGACTTCTTTGAAGCAGTCAACAAACACAAGGATGATGGGAAGACTGTGCACAATGCCTACCTTCACCTAGCCTAAACCTCTGACAATAATCCCCATTTGGCCATGATACATAAGCCTACACAGCTAGACATCAACCTGTACATTACCAGATAGGTAGCAAACTGGCGCAATGATAATACCCACTCAGTCAAAGTAGTGGGAAGCTACCTCTAGTAGTAGACCCTTAAAGAGTGGTGGGCCCCAAGGATCGGTCTGGGGGGCCTCTACTGTTTGAAATATACATTTCTGAGGTTCAAGACAAAACCAGTGGTCTGTGGCTGACCAGGTTTACAGATTATTGCAAACTGGCCACTGTCTTACATTACCCTACTGATGTGAGCATCCTCCAAGAGGCCCTTACCCAAATTAATGACTGGCGCCAGAAACATTGTCTCAAACTGAATGCCAGGAGATGCATAATTTTCCCTGTTGTGGTAGATGTCATCCACACTAAATATGACAGTAATAACAATGTACTGACCATGCAATCAGGTGTGA
This sequence comes from Protopterus annectens, assembly GCF_019279795.1. Taxonomy (NCBI): domain Eukaryota; kingdom Metazoa; phylum Chordata; order Ceratodontiformes; family Protopteridae; genus Protopterus; species Protopterus annectens. Next base: position 570,333,132 of record NC_056726.1, read on the forward strand.
GGTGACGTGTGCACCAAGGTTGATAGACACCTGACAGTTTCCCACTACATTGGGACCATTGTACGTAAGGCTGTCTACATGGCCTAGCTCACAAATAAGGGTATTTCATCCAGGAAACAGGCCACAATGTCTCTGTACTCCACCCTTATCAAACCCATTACCAAGTACAATGGTTCCTTTGGCATGTACCTTGCCAAGAAAATGCAGCAGTTTCAGAGACCACAGAGGTTCCTAACCAGGAAAATCCAGGGTCTGCAACACCTATCCTATACAGATATGCTGAACCCCTGTCCCTGTACCCAGTCTCATGCAGACTGATCACAGGCAACCTGTGTCTGGCATACAAGGCCATTTCCAAACCAGCCTTGATGGTGTTTCTGCATATCCATAAGACAAACCCCACTCACGCAACCTGCACACTAGGCCCTCATCTGGTCTGTGACATGGATAGTACTTTTTGGTGGGATAGATTTGTGTACCACACAATACACTGTCTGTAAAATACACTCCCTCTCCATGTCTAGCAGAGGACCTCTATAGTCCTCTTAAAAAGAAGCTGGACACCTGCATAGGAAACAGAAAAGACACCCCTGGGAACCACTTGTGTCACAGCTGGACAGGGGGAACAGGTGCTGACTTTGAAGGGACATAGGCAAACGTCTGGGCTAGGTTTATAAGGGCATCCAAGCCAATAGCCTAGTATCATCCTATGAACCTATGCACCTATTACTTTACATGTTTCCTGTATGTATTGCAGACTGTCCTGCAATGTTGTCTGAAATTAATCCCTGTGAGTCTGAACTGTGTAAGTACTGCATTGATAGAGTATTCTCTTGCTCCTTCATTAGTTATTATCACATAACGTTAAACCTTGTCATTGTGTCTGGTCTGTATAGCAGTAAGTCAGCTCTTACAGTACTTGCATATAAACTTGGTAACACTGTATAGGTCACTCCAAAAGCCTTGGTCTTAGTCACACTTACCATTTTGCTAATAGGCCCCATCACACAATAGGATTTGTCACCCTTTGTTGAGGGCCTTACAGTAGCCATTAAAGAGATGAATTGTGGCAGTCAGAACTACCTGAAAGTCTGGACTGAAGGGCCTATAGGTAGCAAAGTTATGCCAGACTTTACCAGAAGTGTGTGTGTGTGTGTGTGTGTGTGTGTGTGTGTGTGTGCGCGTGTGCGTGTGTGTGTGTGTGTGTGTGTGTGTGTGTGTGTGTGTGTGTGTGTGTGTGTGTGTGTGTTTATGTATTAGAAAACATTATACTGCATGGTATTAATTTGCATATGCTGTCTGCTCCTCACAGGTGAACATGGGGGTTGGTGTCTCTCAACCTCACAACCTAATGTCAGTGTCTTAGCGGACTCTGATGATAATGGTGGTCATAGTAAGGCACAGGTGGGGTTGTTGGGGGCTGAATCTGTGCCATTGGTTGGTATCCCACTTTCACCCACAATGTCCCCACACACAGTCAGTATGCCCACACATACAGTCCAAGCAACCACAGATAATGGAGAGTTGGGGGGTGGTGGCATGGAACAGGCTAGTGTGGTGACTATGGCAAGTGTGAGTGTAGACACTAGACATAGCCAGAGAGCAGGCGAGGTCACACACAGGCAGATGGACAGGGGTGCTCGAAGGAGGAATGCTGTCCATCAAGCCCCTGTAGCAACTGTCACAGCAGGTGTCAACAAGATGCATGTTTCTGTCCGTCATGAAGGCAAGGGTGTGTATTGATCACAACACCAGAGAGATACTCTTCCTGCCATGCGTGACAACCTCCACAGCATTTGTGATGCTGCATGTCATTTCGCCGATGTAGTGGATAGACAGTGGGGTGAGATATTGTCACTACTCGACCGTGTAATGTCTGTGCTTGAGCATGTGGTGAGAGTAGGGCGTTGGCCATGTGGACATAGGTCAACAACAAGATCAGTTGAGGGCCTACGTGGCTGTGCACATTCACACTCTCATAGTGGCAGTACCACCAGCACTACTGAAGGGAGGGTGCTGTCCACACCACATTAGAGCAGACCATGGGCATGGGGTCCTGGCCAGTCCTGTCAGGGACACGGATCCAGTAGACAGCAGTCACCATCGGGGAGCAGTACTGCATCTGGCCTTGGGTCTAGTGGTACCAGTGAGACTCCTGGCAGAACCAGTTCCCATGTCCTTAGATGGAGATGGTGAACTGTACATCTTGCCATGTACGGTCCACTTCTGTCCAACATAGCCCTGTGTAGGGCAACTACATGGCTTGATTGTGTGCATACAAACACTCACAGATCTCTATCACAGGCAGGTCACCACCAGACATGCACAGCTCCTCTGCACGACCCAGTTGAACACCACCCCTCCAGACACACGCACACACACACACACACACACACACACACACACACACACACACACACTATGTCAACTATATGGCCGAGCCTAGGCCTCTGGCAAACCCATACTACACCCTGTGCATCTGATGATACCTGTGCCACATCCCTGTTATCCATTCCATCGGTGCACAGACATGCTCATATGGGTCTGATGCACACAGTGACTATAGTACAGTGTAGTAATGTCATGCTGTGTAAGGTGCTGTCTGCTGGCAGTAGTTATGGGTACACATCAAGGTGTATGTACCTTGTTATCCATGATCCACTATTGCTGATAGTACTGTTGACTGACTGTAGTGGCATGTACTGTATCCTGGTTGTGTTCCAGGTGTCTGTGTGTCTGCAAGCTGTGGGCCTGCTGACAGTAGCAATGATGAGTAAGGTGGAGTGAAAACACAGTGACCTTTCACAGCCAAGGTGCAGCTGCATATGTACATGTTTACCAGGTGTGTATGCATGCAAAAGTGTGTGAGGGACAATTGGGGCAGACAGTGTGACCTTGCATACATACCCTTTGACACAGCCAGCAAGCCTTCATACAAGTCACCTTCTGTAGTACCAAAGGCTCATACATACAGCGGAGGTTACTTGAGTACTGGCACTAGGTCCCTTACAATCTTATCCATTACTTTAACTAAAACAGATTCACTTATCAGCACCTGTTGCCCCTGCCATTTCTGTCCCATCTGCTCAATCTTCATTTATTTATTTATTTATTTATTTTAGTTTACATTTGTTGACTGGGATAATCCAGCTGGATACATGTCCATTTTCATGGAGGCCCAGGGAGAAAAGCTCCAAGGTAAGCAGTTAAGATTACAGATACAATATTTACAGTGGTTACATAACTAAACAAGTTATACAAGTTCCAAGATTATAGATAATCCCAAGTGTAGGTCAGGACTAAGTAACACAGTTAGCTAAATTATTGCTTTTAACTCATTCATTTAAGATTACAGATACAATATTTACAGTGGTTACAAACCTAAACAAGTTATACAAGTTCCAAGGTTATAGATAATCCAGAGTGTAGGTCAGGATTAGGTAACACGGGTAAGCTAAATTACTGTTTTTAACTCATTCTAGAAGAGAGTTAGTCAGGTATGATACATTGACATAGCCAGTTTACTGTCAAATGTTGTTTGAATCTTGTCTTAAATTGACTCAGGGTGCTAAGTAAAGTAATATCAGGTGGGAGAAAGTTCCAGGATCTACCTACAGAGTTGGCGAAGAGAGTGTCACCGGATGAGTTATTAGTTTTGATAGTCTGAACTAGTAGTCTATTGATTGAAGAGGTCTGGGATTGTTATAGGGGGTGATAATAATTTTAAGAGCAGGAGTATTGTCCAGATTGTAAATTATTTTATAGGCCATAATCAGTTGGTTATACTGGATCAAGCTGGGTAATTCTAGCCACTCAAACTGGTTTAGGTTGATACAATGATGTGTCCTATAAGGCAGTCCAGTGGCAAATCTGGCAATGTAGTTGTAGCAGATAGAGAGTTTGTTAAGGACAGACTTGTTTATATTAGAGAGTAAAGGGGATACATACAGAAGAGTTGAAAGTAGGTGAGAGCAAGCTATGGCAAATCTAGCAGGAGGGGTTAAGAAGGCCTTTATCCTGTAAAGTGACCCTACTTTTTTATTGATGGTCTTGATGGATTGATTAACATGTAGTTCGAATTTAAGATTATTATCTGTGATAACACCTAATAATTTTGTAGAGGAGTCTGGGGAGATTATTGTGCCAATATTACATTTTATGGTAAAGGTGAATGCAGTAGACCTACGTGTTGGTGAGAAAAGCAACATTTTTGTTTTTTTTTAGGATTTAGGATCAGACGACAACCAGAAAGCCAGTTTTCAATTGTGTTGAAGGTGGTCTGTGTAGCTGACCATAGCTCTGTTGGAGATGTGGCTGAGCAAATCAGGGTGGAGTCATCAGTGTATTGGATACAGATGACTTTTGGGATAACAGTATAAATGTTGTTAATGAAGATGGAGAACAGAAGGGGCTCTAGTATAGAACCCTGGGGTACACCAAGGGTGTTAGGTTGGAGTTTAGAGAGTTTGTTTTGCCAAAGGACAGCCTGCTGTCTATCATTCAGATAAGACTGGAACCACTGAAGTGCTTTAGTATCTAGGCAGAATGTTTTCAGAGTGTGGCTTAGAAGTTGGTGATCAACCATATCAAATGCCTTGGAGAGATCCAAGAAGAGGGCAGAGGATATGTTACTATTGTTGCAATTAAGGTTTATGGTGTTGGAGAAGGCTAGGAGGGCTGAAGTAGTGCTGTGGTGAGGTCAGAAGCCATGCTGGATGTCTGCCATAAGGTTATTCAGAATTAGGTGGTGCATCACTTGTCTATGAATACATTTTTCATAAATTTTGCAAGTGGGGATAATATAGCGATTTGACCTATAGTTGGATAGTTCAGTAGAGCTACCTCCTTTGTGAAGTGGGATTACATAGGATATTTTCCAGATGGTGGGGATTTTGGCTTCTGCTATAGTTCAATTGATTAGTATTGAGATGGGGTAAGCAATGGCATCAGCTGCTTTTTGTAGATACTCGGCAGGGAGTTGATCAGCGAAGATTGTAGTTGGTTTTAATTTTTTGATCAAGGTACGGATAAGTGAAGTGGCAACTTGTTGGAATCTGAATGTGGGTTTGTTTCTAGGGGTGGTACGCTCAGTACCAGGGGAGCTGGGAGGTAGTTGACTAGCTACGGCTTGAATTGTCTCAGTAAAGAATCAGTTAAAACTGTCTGAGACTTCCCCAGAAGGTTTATCAATGGTGGCTGCAGGGATCAGGGTGGAAGTTTGTCCAGGATGTAACAGTTTATTTAAACCTGCCCAGAACTTCTGGGGGTTATTTTGAGTTATTTCCTGTAGATTATAGTAGTAGTTTTTTTGTCTTGTAAAATGGATTTTTTTGTGTTGTTCCTTGATTGCCTATATTTAATGTGATCTTGGGGGTCTTTAGTAGTACGCCGTAATGCCCATGCCTTGTTTCTAAGGGTGATTTTTAGTTTGGACTCTTTGGAAAGCCATGGCGCACTTTTTGCCTTTGTTCTTATTAAGCGAACAGGTGCATGCAAATCAAGGATCTCAAGGAATTTGTTGTTAAAGTATGTGACTGCTTCATCTAAGGGGAGGTGTTTTAGAATTGACCATTTACAAGAGTTTAGCTCTTGTTGGAATTTGGAGGGCTTGAAGTAGTTTTTGTTTCTTACTATTATGAGTAAGGGTTGTTGGGGGTTGATAGCTTTGTGCTCAATTATATAGGTGAGAAGATGATCACTTAGGTCATCAGGGAGGGTCCCAGAGGTGTACAATTGGGGGTGACTATTTATAAGTGCCCAGTCAAGTATGCTTTCATTTTGGTTAGGTTTACCTCTCCTGGTAGGGGTTGTTATGATTTGTGAAAATGCATGCAGGTTAACAAGGGTGGTTGGGGATTCTGAGGAACAGGTGTTGCAGTTTATGTTAAAGTCTCTGAGTAGTAGGGTTTCTTGGGAGTAGTGACATGTTAGCCAGTAAAGGGTATCTTCAAGTGTAGCTATATTATTGCCTGGGGAAATGTACAGTTAGATGATATTGATACATTTATTTTTATTAAGTTGCAATTTGGTGGCAAGAATCTCTGAGTTGTTAACTTGAGGTGGTTGTATAGCTTCAGTGGTGATGTTCAATGCAGATTTATAGAGAACAGCTACCCCACCCCCCCTTCCTGGAAGCACGATTCAGCCTGTGTATGTTATACCCAGGTGGTAACAGTTCATTGTCTATAGTGATAGGTTTTAACCAGGTTTCAGATAAACAGAGAATCTCAGGGGAGTGGACAGCTAGGAGTGCATGTGGTTCATGTACCTTGTTGTTTATATTTCTAATGTTAAAGTGAAAGGCCAGGAGAGAGTTATTTGGCCTATTAATTGTAGGTTTAGAACTTGGATTGCAAGTAGAGGGGGTAGATTTAACCAAAGTGGATGAGCCAGGGTTGGGGTGGCTATCACCACCAAGTGTGAGGTTAGGTTTAAACCTAGTGATGAATTTCAAGAATTTATTTATAAGTTTGTGATAGTGTTTAGATCTAGAACTAATGTGTCTGGGATTGGTATGTTGATAGAGTGAGCAGGGTGTGGGGCTGGACACAGTACTGTATGATTAGTGAAGGGTGGAAGGACTTACAGCTGGTGTGATAGTATGGCCTTTTGGGTACTGAAATCCAGTGAGACACAGTTTTTTTATATAAGGTAAGGAGATATGGTGTCAGCAAAATGGGTAGTAAAGGAGGGTGTGCATGGTACTGTGTATGACAGGTTTGGAGTATGTATTCCTGGCACAGGTCAGCCTGTGTTAGCCTAACCTGATAATCACCAGCATGTGTATCTGTTATCTCATATGCAAGTCTGGCCTCTCATGCTGGTAGTGCACACAGAGTCTTAGTCCTGTACATGGGGCAGCTGTTGAAGGGCTGAGCACAGCCCCTACCTGCCTAGTCTTACAAATGATAGTGCTAGATACATGACACAAATACCACAGAGGTAATGTAATGTTGCAGTGTCTGCTACTACTATTCAAATGGATGACAATTGCAGGGGCTGCTAGGATTGCCAATGGTGGGTTCAGAGGCCCATAACATGATAGAGCCATCTCTCTCTCTCTCTCACACACACACACACACACACACACACACACACACACACACACACACACACACACACACACACACACACACTGCTGCATGGGGACATGCATTGAAACACACATGCATATAGAGTTGACACTTCTTAGATTAGATGACCTACCCATCTATTTATGTACATTACACAGTGATATGACCATCGCATGCACCACAGTGGCTTTGTGTTAGAAACTGTGTAACTGTGCTTACAATGTGGACATCTGTATGGGCTGAAACTAGGTTGGCAATGGGGAAGTTCACAGGGTGGAAAGGCACACAAAATGGTACAACCATCACATACACACAGTAAAGACAGCCACAGGGGATGTGCATACAGAAACACAAACACAGTTGCCAACAGACAGATTAGTACCCTACGTATCCACTTTTATGTACTATAGTGCTACATACACATGATATGCTCCATATAGATTATATGCTTAGGACATAACCCACAACTTCCTAAAACACATAATCTTGGGAATGGCTTCATGGATCATGGGATAAACCAACAAAAATAGCAACTGGTCTCATTTATTGCTCCTACAAACCTGGACAAGTGATAGAGTAGCAGTCTTTGTATCAGCATGAGTTTCAGTCAGTTCAATGTCTGATCCTGGCATGTGTGTCACTATGGTAACTGTGACATATTTGGCAATGATATCACATAAATGCTTATTGTTAGTGGACACAGACAATGTATAGGTTGCAAACATCTGGATATTCCATGTACATCTGTACAAATGACTGGTATGGGCTGTATAGTTTAACATGGTGCATGTGAGGTAGATGCCATTAACAGGCTCTTTAAAGTAATGCCATGGGGAGGGGTCAACAGGCTTTAAAATGGTATAACCTACCCACACAACAGCCACAAGGGATAGGCTTCACACACACACACACACACACACACACACACACACACACACACACACACACACACACACACACACACACTACTGTAGTTGTCAGTATTGAGATTAGAACCCCTACCTGTCTAATTACTTGTACTATAGTATTATGCAGTTATTGCACACAACACAGAGCTTAGAGGGCTGATGAGTGTATATGGGTACTTTTAAGGTGAATGTCATCATTGGGCCTTGTAAAGTAGGGCAATGGGAAGTGTACTGGGTGGTATACACCTCAAAATGGTATAACCCATACCCCCAGAGGATATGATTCTCACCCAATCACACAGAGAGAATATGATTGTCACAGACACACAGTTGCCAGTATTGAGTTGAGAACCCCTACCGATCTAGTTATGTGTACTACAGTGTTATGTAGTTATCACACATGCCATGGAGCTTATAGGATTTAATAGTGTCCCAAGGTACTTCTAAGGTGAATTACATCAACAGCCCTTGTAAAGTATGGCAATGGGAAATGTACTGGGTGGGAAGGGCATCAAAATACATTACCCTACAAACATACACACTTGAGGGTGGCCTAATGGTTAAGGTGTTTGCCTTACAAAGACAAAGTGCAGGGTTCGAGTCTCCCACAGGATAATTGGCTAGGCTTAAAATGGCTCGCAAGGGCAGTTAGCCTAGTACTGATCTATGAACCTATGAACCTATGAACAAACACCTTTGCACACACATACACATTTGCCAGAATGGCGAATAGAACCCCTGCCTATCTAGTAATTTGTACTATACTGTCACATTGTTTTTGCTTGCACCACAGAGCTTTTAGGGCTGAGGATTGTCCAATGGTACTTTTAAGGGAAATGGCATCAGCAGGACTGCTAAAGTAAGGCACTGGGAAGTGTTGTGGGTAGGAAAGTCCTCAAAATACTTTACCCTATAAACATACACACTTATAAACAGACACACATTTGCCGGACCTGAGAATAAAACCCTTGCCTATCGAGTTATTTGTACTATACTGCTACGTAGTTATTGCACTTGCCATGGAGCTTATAGGGCTGAGGGCTGTCCAAAGGTACTTCTAAGGGGAATGACATCTGCAGGACTGCTAAAGTAGGGCACTGGCAAGTGTACTGGGTGGGAATGGCCTAAAACAGTTTCACCAATAAACACACACACTTACCAGGACTGAGACTAAAACCCCTACCTATCTAGTTATATGTACTATAATGTTGCACAGTTATTGCACTCACCACTGAGCTTATAGGCTGATATGTGTCCACATGAACTTCTAAGATGAATGACATCAGCAGATAATGGGAAGTGTACTGAGGTTGAATGGCCTTTTAATACTTAAACCTACAGACACACACACACACACACACACACACACACACACACACACACACACACACACACACACAGGCAGGTGATGTGATATTACAACCCCCACCTCAGTACTATTACACAATGGAGCTCACCTTCATGCTGGCACATGCGACTGGTTACGACTGGTATGCCACTGTCCACAACAGGACATCACTCTATGCCATTCAGGGTATCCCTGTGTATGACTCACTCTGTGTGTATGTCTCCCTGTGTGTCTCTCTCTCTCTCACTCTCTATCACTGTCTGTCTCTCTCTTCTCCATGTCTGTGTGGATATGCTTGGCATATTGCTATCTGTTGCCCATATATATGCCTGTGTATCACATGCAACAGATGCAGATATATCACATATGGGCCACCTACAGCTAGCTGAAGGTAATCCTGTCTGATGGGTGTATGTAGAGACAGTTAAGGTGTACATAGCTGTTCGTATGCAAAGACATATAAGCACAATGCAGTTATATAGTCCGATGTGGGTTCTGACATGGGCTATAATTCTCTAAATGTAGGAGCATGCCCTGTATAGCCTTCTATAGCAAGAGTGGGACTCCATTCCAGAGACAGTTGTACTCCGGTCTGGAATTTTGTGTGCTATAGCCATACCTCTCAAAAATAAAAAGGAAGTTGCTAGAGTTGCAGGGTTTGTTTTAGTTGACATTTTCTAAAATATCAGATGTCTGACACTGAAATATATTGTGTCATTACCTAGTGACAGACATCCTCAGATCATCACAGTGATTTACCAGAGAAATGCAAGCTGTATTATGAGCCAAACTATAGACATTCTTGCCCAATCTGGCCAGTTGAGAGGTGTGGCTACAGCCAATTGACTGATGAAGCTGTGTAAACAGTCCAGCACCTTGGTGATATACTGGCTGGGGATCTCCTGCTTGTGTGGTATTCTTCTTACCGGAAAAGTCATATCCTGGTGAGGCATACCTCTCAACTGTACATTTTTTTGCAGACTGTCTAGATGTTTGTCTAAAAATTTTGTCCATTTTTACATAAACTTGTGTTTTCTCGCAAGTTAGTGGCAAATAATTAAAGACTGAAGTTAGAAAATAATGATAGACATTAGTGTTTCAGACTTCATAACCTTCAGACAATTCCTACTAATGCAAAGCCCGTTATTCTACCATCTTTCTCAGTTTGTAAGAGCAATATTTAAAACACATGCTTATCATTGAGCATTTGTCCCACTTTTATTTATGACCATGTCCAGATGTCTTGCTGTAAGAGGTTGAAAGGTATGAATGTGGGTACAGAGTGCATTCTACTGAGCAGAAATATCCATTATATGTGTGGTATATTCCACATAGCACTGTGATTTCCAGGTATGTCAGTGGCAGTGCAGTACAGAGTAATGTGATGAACCACTGACAAACAGTTGTGTATAGGTTGATAAGTTGATATGACGTTAGTAGGCTATTGGCCCTGAAGCCCTTATAACCCAAGCAGATGAGAGTGTAGCCCATGTTAAGACATGTCAGCACCCAGAGCCCCTGTCCAACAGGGACACAGGTGGAATCACAAGACTGTATTTTCTGTTTCCCATGCACTTATACAGGGAGCACTTCACTAGGAGTATTGAGGCACTTGGATTGATGCGGACAGACAGATGGAGGAGTGTATGGAACACATATCTGTCACACCAACAAGCCGTACTGATATCATAGATCAGGTTGATGCTGTGCCTACAGGTTGATCGAGTCGGCCTTGACTTTCAGATGTGTAAAAGTCCCATCGAGGCAGCATCTGGATTGCTTTGTATGCCAGACAGGGGTCACCTCTGCAGAGTCTATATGGAACAGAGTAGAGGGACAGTGCTGTTAGCCTATCTGTTTAGGGTAGGTTCATAGGTTTCATAGATTCATAGGTAGGTACTAGGCTATCTGCCCGAAGGCATTTATAAGCCTAGCTGGAATGTGTTGGCTTTTGCCACCCCCTTAGATTAGTTCCCTGTGCCTCTGTCCAGCAGAGCCAGTGAAGTGATCACCGAGGTAAACTTTCTGTTTTCCATCCACTCGTCAAGGTTTCTCTTGAAGAGTGTTAGTGAGGAGCTCTGCCTAATGTAGATTGGAATTTTGTTCCAGAGCATGTGAAGTCTCTGGGACAGGAATCTATCCCTCCATCACATCATATTTATTATTGTGGTAAGGTTTAGATCCCTAGACCATGTGGCTTGAACGGATATGGTTTTCTTTAGGTGGAGCATGTCCATCAATTCTGGGTTGGACATGACCTTGTATGTCAGGCAGAGATCAACTCTGAATAGGTGGTATGTAACCGAGTACAGCTGAAGTTTCTTCAGTTGAGCTGCATGGGGTATCTGTTTGAGGTCAGTGATCCTCTTGGTGAGGTACTTCTGTGGTATTTCCAGCTGTTGCAGGTGTCTTGTAAGGTACATCCAAAATGGGCCATTGTACTCTATGATGGTCTGATCAGTAATGCGTAGAGGGGCACAATGACATCTTTTGATCTGGATACAATCCCCTTTTGTGATTAGGTGGACCACATAGAAGGGTTTTCTAACCGCAGTGTGATTATCAAAAGAGAGATTACTATCTACTTGGGTCCCCAGGTCCCTTATTGCATCTTCCATATTTAGGGGGCTACCACCTCTGTGGTAGTTTGTGGGTACTTTGTTTTTTCGAAAGGGGATGACTATGCACTTTTTGGCATTTAGCTTGAGGCCATGGTTTTGACACCAAGTATCTGTCTCAGTGAGACCCTTTTGGAGGATGTCTGTGTCACCCGGAGAGTCAATTATGGTCCCTAGTTTGTAGTCGTCTGTGAACTTGGTCAGCCATAGTCCTCCTGTGCTTGCCTGTACCTCTGAGAAGTATATGCCAAACAGGAGGGGTCCTAGGACTGAGCCCTGGGGAACGCCACTTGTAACTGGTTTAGAGTCAGACCTTGCTCCTGCAACTCTTACCATGTGGGTTCTGTCCGTGAGCCAGTTGGCAACCCATCTCATGACATAGGGGTTTATGTTCAGGCTGGTGAGCTTGTCTATAATACCATAATGGGGAATGGTGCCAAAGGCCTTTGCGAGGTCTAGGTAGGCTGTGTGGACCACCTTTCCCTCATCTATAGCCTTGGTAACTGTCTCAAAGAAGTCCACCAGGTTTAGGAGGCATGATCTGCCCTTAACAAAGCCGAACTGGGTTGGGTCCAGTGTTTGGAGGTTCCCAATGTCTCTGTTAATGAGATCCATGATGATGCACTCCATAGACTTGAAGACCAAGCTAGTCAGACTTATAGGGTGATAGTTCCCTGGGTCTGTTGTGGCTCCTCCTGTTGCTGTGCGCTACTCTATGGGCACATAGCCTGTGGAGTCTGAGTTTGAACAATGTGTTTAGGTGAGGGGTTAGTTCATCTTTGAGCTTGTGTAGGATGCAGCCTGGGACACCATCTGGTCCCATTGATGCTGTGTTTTTGGCTTTGGAGAGGACTGTTTTAACCTGAGTGTCTGTGATTTCAGGGGCACTGCATTCTTCTGGTATGGTTATGGGCCCTTTTGGGGGTGAGAGGGGGGTGAAGTTTGCACTGAACCTGTCTTCCAGGATGTTGGCACTATCTGCTGGTTCAGTGTATTTTGTGCCATTCTGTACTAACTCCGAGCAGATCTGAGAATTGCCACTTAGATTCTTGACATAGCTAAAGAATGCCTTGTGGTTATCTTTGGAGTCCTTGGCAATTTTTCTTTTGAAGCTAGCCTTGGATGATTTTATGGCATTTGTGGTCCTGTATTCTCCTGGTGGGGAACCTCTGTGTCTCTTCAGCTGCTGCATGTGCTTTGTGAGGTACATGCTGAAGGGAGCATTGAGCAAAATAATTGGCCTCATAAAGTTAGCATACATGGCTCTTATGACCTCTTTGTCCTTGGATGGGATACACTTACTTTGAGTTGTCCCATCTATGAAGCTTTCTGTACAATGGGAGCAACATGGTGCTCAGACATCGGGTTGCCATCAACCTGGGTGGCCAACTGCCTGACTACCGATTGTGTATGTAGGACATTGTTGTTAATGTGATACTATGTGGGGTCATCAGTCTCCCCAAAGGGGATGATGATGATGCATCTGCAGGCATTCAGCTTGAGGCCTTGTTTCTGGCATCAGGCATTTGTTTTGGTGAAACCCAATTGTAGGACATCCACATCACTTTGGGTATTCATGACTGTTCCCAGCTTGCAGTCATCTGCCAACTTGGTCAGCCATGAGATAGTGTTTTTGGCCTGCACCTAAGGGAAGTACATCCCATATACCACAGGCCTCCGGACCAATCCCTGGGGTATGCCACTCATTTACAGCTGTACTGTTTGAGTTTGGTACCCCTATTATGATTATATGGCTTCTATCAATGAACCAGTTTGATACCCATCTGGTAACATATGGATTGTTGCCTAGTTGGCAGAGTTCATGTACTATGGGCAAGTGGGAAATACTGTGTAAGGCTTTGGCCAGGTCAAGATGGCCAGAGTACACTATCTTTACCTCATCCATGCCTTTGTTGGCTGCATCAGGGAAGCCATCCAGAGTTCACTGACATACCTCCCCTGACACTGGCAGACTGTGTAGGATAATGTATTTGGATTTGCCAGTGTCTCTGTTAATGTGATCCATGATAATCCATTGCATGGACTTGCAGATCAGGCTAGTTAGGCTGATGGGTCTATCATTTCCTGGATTGCTGAACACTCCACCTCGGTATAAAGGGATGACAGTGGCTGTCTGCCACTCGGCTGTGGCATAAACAGTACTCAGGCTTTGGGTGTGTAGGGTGCATAATGATGCTGCAAGTTCATGCCTTGGTTCCTGTAGGTTGTAGCCTGGGATGTATTCAGGTCCCATGGAGGCTGTCCTCTTGACTTTGAGAGGGCAGTGATGCCCTGTTCCCTAGTAATAAAGGTTGAGTGTTCAGGTACTGGGGATGTCCTACTTTCCTGAGAGGGAGGCAGAGGGGAGACATTTCCACTGAATCTGTCAGCCAGTGTATTGGCTGTATCTACAGTATTTGTGTATGTGGTGTCCTTGGCCACCTGTTCTGCACAGATCTGAGAGCTTCCTTTGGGAATGCAGACATATGTGAGGAAGGCCTTATGATTGTCTGGCTTAGATGTGGGCAATTTGGACTTGGATTGCCTTTTGTGGGTTTCACTAGTGCTCTTATTTGTTTGTTCACGCTAAGTGATGATTACTTCCAATTGTGCACCTGCTCCTTCTCTGTTCTGGACAGCAATCTATCATTTTGTTATATAGTTCCTTTACTGCAGATGTTTGTGGACAGGTTAACTCTCCCTTGCAGATGGTGATGTTGCCCTGTCAGGTATTCCTGATTTCATGCATCTCTATCTATATGCTGGCATACTAGTTTTGTGTACATATGGAAGTTGGTGCCTGTTCCTCTAGTATGGTAGGTGGCTATTCAGCTGTTTATACCATCCCTCTGGTGGTTGTGATCAGCTTGCAGGACATTTTACTTTTACCAAGGCTAGAGGTGGGTCAGAAGAGATGGTGATATGGCATGTGACTGCTTTTCTGTCGGATCTTGTCAGGGAGGATGATACCGTAGGGGAGCTGCAGTGGTTGATCATGTTGGTTACTGCCAAGTCTGACATAGGTATCACATCTTGTGGGGGCATCAAGTGGCTGTCCTAAGGCTGTAGCATTCATAAGATGGGGGCAACTCTGTGCATTTCCATTCTGGCATGGTTATATTTCCAATCAATGTTTGGGTAATAGAAGTCAGCCAGGATCAGGGTGATGGGCGGAATCTTGATAGATTTGTAGAGGGCCAGATATGTGGGGTGGGTGTCCTGGGTCAGATATGTTGGCGTGTAGCTACGTATATTTTGCATAGGGGTCTTGTCAACAATTGACTGCACTTGGAGTGTCTCCTGTGTGTTAGACTGTTTGACCAGCCTGGAGGTGTGTGTCTGTCTAATATATATTTATACTCCACCTCCTTTGGCTTTGCTGCCCACATTTTGGGGTCTTGCTGTGAAATAGGGTGAGTGATCAGGTAAGGATGGGTTTCTCTCCGCAACTGTGGCACAGGTGTCTATGAGTGCACAAATGTCACCATCTTCCAGGGTTACAACTGCTTTAATTTGTGTTTTGTTGAGTGTTTTATGTTGGTAGTATGGACACCATGACTTTCCCTAGATAGGCACTAGGGGGGAGGCAAGGTCCTTTGCCAGTGGCCTGAAGGCTAAGTGAGAAAGATGCAGGTCATCTCTAGCAAAGCAGCGTGGTCTGTTGATCATATATTCCCAGGCTGCCAGGCAGTGGATCCCCCTGGGATGACACCAGTAAGTGAGCCATGTGTTAATGACAATTATTTTCTGTTTGTATTAAGCCATCATTCTGAGTGACAGCAGAATGCTACTTAAGGCTAGGGACATACCTGCATGGAACACATATTCAGCAAGCTGAGTCATGTCTGTCTTCCTATAGTCCAGGAAGGTACATCTGACATCGTTCACACTGCCATGGACCAAGCCGTAGTGATACCTGTACCTGTTGTGGGGTGACTTGAGTGCATGTGTGATATGGCAGATTATGGCACCTGACAAACAAGTGACCATGACTTTCTCCTTATCCTGCCTGGTGAGAGGCACATCTGTGTGTCTCCCAGTGGAGTCTTCTATGAGTAATATGTTGGGTGTATGGTAAGGCCTTAGTGTTTGCAAGACCCTGGTGTATGGACTATGCCTGGTCTGTGTAGTGTAAGTTTGTGGAGTTGTCATGTGTTTTTGCCTCTGAGCTGTCCTTTGTTTTGGTTTTTCTTTTGTTGTTGACCTCCACTTACATGGGCGTGTGTTGTGTATTTGCAGGTGATGTTTACTGACTCCATACACTGCATGGCACCTATGTTACTGCACAATTTGTTCTGGTGTGCACATTCTCCATTTGTCTGGCCAGTGGTTCCCCTTCCCCTTATGTGTGTCTCTGTCCTTCTGTAGTCCAGTCACAGGCTTTGCCTACAGTGGCTGCTGTTATGTATTTGCAATTCTGGTGTGAGTGGGATAAATGCCGTAACATCCCACACAAGGTTATGGACTTCACACCACTAAGTGTACCTATTTAGCAGGTTGTCCATAATTGCACCACTGCATCTGCTGTGGTCCTCAGACAATTTGTGTTACTATGTTATTATGAGGTTACATGTTGGCCTAGCTGTCAAACGGTCACAGACTGACATCTGGACAGGCCCATATATGACAGTCAAACAAAGGTCCACACATGGGGACAGGGTGTTAATACTGTTCTGCCAAACATAGACAGTAGGGAGACCAGTTTGGTATTTGCTTGCTTTCTCTTATGGGTATAACATCTGCTTCTCCACTGTCTGCCATTGATATTTTAACATGACCCTTTCTTGTTTTGCAAATAGTTGGCAGGCAAATGCAATGTTAGGACAAGTAGACGAGATATATAAGGCATACTTGTGCTCCTTCTGTGACAACCTGTCATTCCAGGGGTATAGATTTTGGCCAGTGACATGTTGTCAGTGCTGATACAGTAAGGTGGCAGCCTTTTATAACCTGGCAGTACACTGACCTTCAGGTACCTGCTGTCCTACTAGGCACCATATCTCTTAACTTCTTAGAGCCAGACATCTGGACAAAGCCATAAGTAATTTGGGGACAAAGTCCTAAATATAGGGACCATTGTTAACTACTGGCCTTACAAACCTAGACAGGTGATACAATAACAGGTTTTGCATTAGCATGCATTTTTCTAAGGGGTATGAAGTCTGAAACTAAAATCTGGCATTATTTTCTGACTTTAGTCTTTCGTGATTTGCCAGTGATTTGCCAGAAAAACCACAATTGCATGATAAACAGACCAAAAATACGATGTAAACCTATGGACATTCTGCAAAATGTCTGTACAGTTGAGAGGTATGCTAGGCACTGTGTAGGTTACTCCAAGCTGTGTACTGTCCATATGTGAGGCCCCCTGTCCCTGACCTGTCCAGATTTCCTGCAATAACAGATATTGATGTCCAGACAGTGTGTACAACTCCTACCGTAGGTGTAGTTGACATGCAAAATAGTTGGCACTGCAGTTCTTGGAACATGGACCCTGTCAACCACAGTACTGTACCTAGGTCACTAAGACACAACAGCCAGGAGTAAGTGCAGGCCACATTCTGACAGCATTAACCTCACATACACATAGTGCATTGACCCCTGCATATTGTCAACATGTAACAAGTTATCAAGCTGATTGGGACAGCCCTGGGAGTGTGTGCTCTGCTGCTAATACCCTACAAACATTAATGTTACTTTATTTCTATGGGAACATGAGTGTGTGGTGGGGGGCACAACTGTCAACTGTACACATTTGCACAGACTGTGCTGGTGTTGGCTTTACATTTTGGTTCCATTTAGCATAATATTGTCCCTGTCTTGGAGAATACAGGCATATCACTAAAGACCACAGTTTAGATTGACTTCTTACCCTTCAGAGCCTTAATGCAACTGCAAGACCTGCTGTGATATCACTGTGTAAGTCTGTATGGGAATATTTCATCATTGTCCCCATTGACATTGCTTTATGGTTTTCTGTGGCTGACTTGCTGGGTGAGGCTGAGGGGTAGGTTTACCATAATTCTTTATATGTGAAAGAGGACGAAAAAAATTCTTTCGCCTCTCAGTTGAAGAGCAAAAAAAAAAAAAAAGGTCCGTGTAATTGGCTCGTATACCAGTATACGAGCCAATCAAAAACACGCACAGTGGACCCACTTCTGTTCAATGCGGAACATCAAGCAGTTCCACATTGAACAGAGCTCAGTTTTTTGATTGGCTCGTATACCAGTATACAAGCCAATCAAAAAAAAAAAAAAAAAAACAAAGCAGAGAAAAAACTCCAAAATAGGGATGTCTGCTTTTTGAAAATTCTGTGATTTGCCTGGGTTTTAAAACCCGGACAAATCGCAGAATTTTCAAAAACAGCCTGGACAGAAGCCCGAAAAAGAGGACGTGTCTGGGGAAACCCAGACAAATGGCAACCTTACTGAGGGGTGAGTATGGGACCTCCAATTGACATCCATGCATGTGACCTATGGCCTCACCCCAGTTAGTTAGCCCCCCACATTCAGTATACTGCAGTGAGATTTGTCACCTAGGGGACCACTGCATAGTCTGAGGAAGCCAGTATTGGGAGGACATTTCCTGTTGTCCCATATAGCTGTCGGTTGTCTGCTGCTATCCCAGTAGGCCACCCTATTCCCTTGCATGCATGCAGCAATACCACAGCTATGCTACCACAACATACTAATCCATTCATTTATTGTTAAGAATACTGACTTACCTTGTGCCTATGGCAGTTATGAGGATGGTGCTTGAGGGATGGCTCTGTTGGATGCATGCGGTACACAGCCTATACATGGTAAGGTACAGGTAGTGTGATGTGTGTGGCATCCATTTTACTGTGTGTCCGAGTCAGACAGAGTTGTCAGTCTCTGGGTCCCTACAGTGTCAGTGTGTGTGCTATGCACTGCCTCTTTGCCAAGGCCTGGGCATACTGGGCACACCTCCATCTGCCTACAGGTTCCTTCTCTAAGTCCCTCTTGTGCCTGTGGGGATGTTGACAATGGTGGGGGGCTATGTGGCCCTTCCCTGTGATGTTCCTGCTGCAGCTGTTTCCGCAGGATCATATTGTGTAGCATGACGCATACTATGAACATTTGTGCACATGTGGCTGGAGAGTACTGCAGGGCTCCACCAGATATGTAAAGGCAGTGGAACTGTGATGTCAGCATCCCAAACACACACTCTACAATGTTTCTGGTTTGTAAGGATGCCTCATTATGGCATTCTTCAGTGTCTGTGTGTGCATTTCTGATAGATGTCATCATCCACGGTACCAGTGCATAACCAGTATCCTCCACCAGATGGCTATATGGGATGTCCCCCCTGGCAAATGCCTGGTCCACTGTGAGGCATGCCAGATGTGAGATGGTCGTGATAACTACCAGGGCTGCCAGCACACACATTTATGATAATGCCCTGGGCATTGCACACAACCTGGCAGTTGATGGAATGATAGCCCTTGTGATTGACATAGACTCTACCCTCTTCATTGGGTGGTGTCTTGATGTTGATGTGTGTGCAGTCTATGGCACCCAGTACGTCTCATCCAAGAACTGGTGGAGTACCCTGGATGCAGATGCATGTGAGACCCCCATGATGTCCCCAGTAAGTCTTTGGAAGGTACCTGTAGCTAGTATTCTTAAGGCTACACATATCTTGGTTTCAACTGGGATGGGTTCCTCTCTGTTGGTTCAGGGTAAGGCTGGCACAGCTCGATGAGTTACTGAAATATGTTCCTGTCCACCCTGTAGCACTTTAGTATCTCCAGATCATGTAGCCCCTGGTAGGTTACCCTGGGTCTGAACACTCTTTTCCTCCTCCTCAGTCTGGGACGGTTGTCAGCATTATCCTCCTCACCACCCTCAGCCTCTAGCACATACTGATGTATCAAAGTGACAGCAGCCCCTAAAATTTTGTCAGTTAAAATTCCCAACTATGTACACCAATTGTGCAGGGTTTGTGGGGAAAAAACAGAGTGAAAGGTGTTTGCATACTTTATACTGTTGTGCTGCAAATGCCGCCTGTGCGATTGGCTGTCTAGGATACAGTCCACCTGCCAGCTGTATTATTGAGGGGTTTGAATGGGCCACTGTGACTAGGAGAGGCCATTTTAGTAATTTGTAGGTCATTTCCTTTATACTGCTATTTCCTTTTTTTTGTTTTGCTCTGTTTATGCCCTGCACTGCACAGTGCAAACTGTTTTAGCAAATGTAAACATTGCTGAGCAGAAAAGGCCCTCCCCTGGACACAAACATGCTCTTCAGTTCTTGAAATAGCAAAGCACAGCTAAGCAGCCTCAGACACACCTCCTTGCTTAGCTGTGCTTAGCTGAGTGCAAATAGGAGCCGCAGAACTCCAATGTGCTTACACCAAGCATGACACACACCCTTTTCATGTCAGCTGCTTCTCCTGCTTACATCACCGCATTATAGCTCCTACATGGTAAGCTGCACACGGACATGGTCTCCCATTTTGCTATTCATTAAATTTAGCTCATTTGCATAACCCACTGCCTTAGACCCTAGTTACAGCACTACTCCGGAGCCTATGTCCTTAGCTACTGCTGTTGCCTGTTATTGTTATGAGTTTGCCTGCTGCCCCTTATAATGGCAAAAATTAATCTTTCACATAAAATTGTCTTTTTGCATTTATTTTTTAATTTTCTGCACAATCTCATTTGTGCGCCACTGAGCTCAAGATAAACTTTGATTTTTATAATTTTGAAACATCTTTGTATGCCAATGGCCATATTTTTGGCAGTTGACATGCCTAATACACTTAATACATGCTTTAGTTTGAGTGTCATGCCCCCACTTTGATTTTTGCAGAAATGTACACACTTAGTAACCAAATACATTTCTGAAGCAGACATGACTCTAACACAGATGCCTGTCTTCTTGCTGAATTGCTAATTCACCTCATTTGCATGGTTTTCACCAGCAAATGAGGTGATTAGCATTATTCCATGGTGTCCATGTTAGAATAGTGCTGGGAGGCTCATGCATGCCCCAGTCTTGTTTACTGGATCGCTCGGCACCCATATTCCGTGCTAGGACTGATACACTATTCATACATAGATAATCATTCATTGTAAGGTTTATTGCATCCTGGAGCAGATGTTAATAAGAATGAGTGAATCTTTTTTCATCCCAGAATGAATGAATGAAAATGTGTGTAGATACAGTAGTCACTAGTAAAAAGTGAGAGCATTTTTTTCCTTTGAAACTGCTAGTGACTCAGGACCTGCAGTCATTTTTAATCTATGTGTACACTTTGAATTTAAGACTGCAAGTTTATGGCTAAAAACACCATAAGATGCTAGGATTCATCAGAGCACTTTAAAAGTAGTGTCTACTGCTATACTATACAACAGCCTGTGATCATTTTAAAAAGTATTTCTAATGGCATTGGCAAACTATTATAAGTTTTTTGTTATTACCAAAGTAATCACTGCATTCTATTCGTGTTAAATGATCATCAAAAACTGCAACAATTGTTAAAGGTGAATGTTTCATTTCTATCCCATTTAAGAAGCTGAAAGAACTTGTACTATCAGAGGTGCAAAGAGAAGCAAATAATCATTTAGTGAAGAACTGACTTGAATGAGTTTTGAGCATGTAATTTCCAGGTACTTAATTATTATTTTTTTTTTTTTTTTTGCTACAGCACCCCTTTATATAACTTCATCCACTGATATCATTCTCAAGGGGATTTACTGTAGTCAGTTAGTGTTGCTATTACATTGATGTAGGCAATATTGGTCAGTAAGTAGGTTATGTGGCCGGGGTGGCCATCAAGACTATCCCCATTATAATTCGCCACCACAATAACCATCAAGCTAGAAAACACTTTTATTTTGGACTGTTTGAGAACAAGAAAGCAAAAATACTCTGTTGAGGCACTGTTCAGATATACCACATATATCTTGTCACATAATGTGATATGAATTTTAGATCCCCAGCCTGGATCTATCTTCTTGTATTCCAGTACATATTATTATAGTGAGTGCCAGATCACACCTCTTCTCTGGGGATTCATGTACATTAACACATGACATCACATAACTGCCCCACCAAATGATACATGTCACAAGAGTCAGGGTAATTTGTGTAATTTTTTTTGGAAATAGATGTAAATGTAGTATCACCCATGGTGGCTTTTGTAACCCCTCATTTACATATATGAAATGAGAAAGGAAAAAACATGAGTTCAAGGTAAAACACCCTGAACAGAAATTGCTTTGGAATTTGATCATTTGTGTATATTTAACTAAAATATATGACTTCAATAAACAGGAACCATCTTAGGATTTATTATTTAGGAACAGGGACCCCGATTTTCCATTTTTTTTCTAGGAAAAAGAAAGTTAAGTTCTGATTACAGACTTTCTGAGTATTGCAAATTCATCGGATTTTTATGGAATTTGGCATTTCAGACCAGAGCACTCAGTCAACATAACCTGTACTTCTTTCATAGTTTCTACTTCTAATTCTGTCACCTTACTTTACTGAGTGTTCTGTTCCAAATTCTGCTTTAGATTTGCACAGATAT
The DNA here is from genome assembly GCF_019279795.1 of Protopterus annectens. NCBI lineage: Eukaryota > Metazoa > Chordata > Ceratodontiformes > Protopteridae > Protopterus > Protopterus annectens. Next base: position 570,355,636 of record NC_056726.1, read on the forward strand.
GGATGCAGTACGGATTATAATGAAATCACAGTGAAGACCAGACTGGTGTAGTTCCTGGATTTCATCTTGTGGAAACAGAATTTCATTTTAGTAAAACAGTGCCCCGATTTAGGAACATTTATCTTTGCCAACTTTGTTTGTTTGTTTGTGTCTTTCGGCTTTTCCCGGTTAGGAGTCGCCACAGCGGAACTCCATTTCACTAATGTTTGGTAGTGGATTTTTACGTACCGGGTTACCAACCCTGACACACAACCTTCAACGAAGGCACAGCCCATTCACGTATGCCTCCACACAGAAGACTAGCTGAGAATCGAACGGGACAACGTCTTACTGTGAGGTGACAATGCTACCGCAGCACCACCACCGCAGTATTAATTTAAATAAATTAAAAGACTGTCCCAGGGTATTCAATACAGCATACATGATATTCTTTCACTGTGTTAGTGTCATGGCACGATACGTAAATGGCTGTGGGAAAATTTAAATTCAGTAAGCACCATGTAGAGGTATGTACTCCAGTGGAAACAAGTTAAACACTGTGCATGTTAATTGCTGCATAAGCAGCTGAATAGCATGTTAATCAACGCAGAAAACATGGTAAAATAATTCAGCAAAAAAAAACACAAAAGGCTAAGCACCAAAAACCTCCACAGCAATAAAAACTGAAGAACACAATGATAAAAAGGCTGCTGAGGATAGGCTCCAGAGTCTCAAATAAACTTAAACGATGCAAGGAAGTCTCAGCTGAGCAGTACTACTTTATTGTGACACACAAGCGCTTTCACAAATGCTTCATCAGGTGTACAAAACATCACAAACACCTGCACCTTATATACATAGTAAAATAATCACATGACATATTCTAATTAATTCTTAAAGACCCATTCATAAAACGCTATTGTAAAAATAGTAACATATATATTAAAACAAACAATAAAAACGTTTTTACAAATAATGCCTTACCATATATAGGTATAAATAAGAATATATATAAAAAAGTATATCATTATCTATGATGGGGGAAGAATAAATTACTTAAATAAAGCTCTTTTGCTAAGCACAGGTTTCATTGGAACATGGTCATTAAGACCATGTCCTTGATTGGCCCTCAACATCACTATCCACTTAGCCTCCGTTTCTTCAGTTCTACCTCTAATATCACCCACCCTTGGATTCTCATACGTCCTGGATAGAACCATAAAAAGAAACTTGTGCTGTACCCCTTTACTAAAAATGTTTAAGTTTATTTGAGACTCTGGAGCCTATCCTCAGCAGCCTTTTTATCATGGTAAAATAATTCGACAAGCTAGAGAGGAACCATGTAGACTTCGTGGTGGTGCTCCATCTGTATTACAAAACTTTTGGAATACAGACACAGAAAGGAGTCTACATGGATAGACTGCAATGTAATAATTAGATAAGTGCAGTATAATATATATACAGTTAATAGTTCACAACACTATTATTTATTATATTATAGCTGAGCAGTGGATGGACACTTGCTATGATTAAGTTAACCATTTATGAAAACATCAATGTCACAGTTTCTTAAACTGGAGTATGAGAAAAATCGGTGCAACAACATATAAAACAATGCAATAACTGTAATGCAATGGGTGCAACTGTTTCTTGAACAGTACATTTAAAAGAGAAACACAAGTCTCTGAAAAGTGCTGTATGAAGGGAAAATACAGAGTAGTAAGTGATTATGTGAGAATGATAACACAGATATTTGGCCAGAGCTCTCAAGAAGGAAATATTTGTACAGTGTTGTAAGGAGGAAAATATAATGCAGAAGGTATGGATTTGTACAAAACTGACCCTGATGTGTGACAGCAGGCTAGCTGCAACAAAAGGAGAGTAAGAAAAGCAACAGAAATCTTTTCTTTGTGACAGAACAGAAATGGAGTTTTGCTCCCCCACCCCCAAATGAACAGTACACATTGTAAGTAATGCAGACAGCTAAAGGTGTAAGTGCATGCTCATCAAAATAAATATAAAAACCATTACATGTCAGCATTTGCAGTAAGCAGCTGATGAAATGCAGGCATAGCCAACTAAAAATAAGTCCTCCTCTGTGCAGATATATCCCCAAGTAATAGCCTCCTTCCTGTGTTAAACATTCGGCTCCCCCTTCAGTTTCCATAGCTGCACGGTTGCCAATGGTGTAGATTCAGGACTATCAGCATGATGAAGATGCAACTGAAGTCTGAACTCATTAGAATTGCTGAATCCCAAAAAAATTGATCCATGTGGGGATGTAAACATAGTGCAGGCACTCCCTTATTGTTTGTGTTTATGGGATGGCAATAATGAATGCTTACATCAGGTGGGTGTGTCAGGCTAGACTTAGAAAGTGTTACATGTAGGTCTGTCATGGTTGGAAATGCAAGTAAGTAATGCACAATTCACAGGATCTGTTTCATTAACATCCAACCTCCTCTTCATTTGTTGCCAAATTGTGTTTTCTCTGTCAGGTTTTTAGTATAAGTTAGTATAAAGGAAAATAAGAGAAACAATAAAACATGGAGAAATAGTTGAAATGAGGAAAAGCAATCTATGACATACACAGTACAAAATGTTAGTACACATGAGATATGTTTACATAGGTCTGGATTTCAACTCTCATTCCAATGCACCTTCAGAAAACAGGATGGGTGCCTTATCCCTCTTTGCCACATAAACAGCTTTGATGCGAAGAACAAAAGTCATTCTGCGTATAATCAGCTGAAACAGAATGTACATTAATATCAAACCATGAACTATTTCCACAGTTATTATTATATTTGGACATAGTGCACTTAGTGATCACAGAACCTGTTATGATTATTGCTTGCAAATATACAGCTCTGTCTTATGTGCTTCCTGGTCATTCATTGATTATCTTACCGGTACTCTGACACATACAGTCTGATAATGACATGATATGCATTTGCCAGCAACTGAAGAGCAGGTTGGATGGCTCAAACAAGCAATGGCTATGCTATTTTTGATGTGGGGTAAAGGTGTGTTAATGTTATGGCACATACAAGGTTACAACTGTTGAGTTACTGTTATGGCACATACAAGCATAGACTGTTCTTTTGGGTTGAGCAAAGGTGAGTTACTGTTATGACACATACAAGGGTACAACTGTTCTGCTGAGAGGGAAAAACAAAGGTGCGATACTATTATGGCACAAACAAGAACGGACTGTTCCAGGGGGGAGCAAAGGTGAGTTACTGTTATGACACATACAAGGGCAGAACTCTTCTGTTGAGGGGGGAAACACAGCTGAGTTACTGTTATAGCACAAACAAGTGTAGACTGTTCTTTTGGGGTGAGCAAAGGTGAGTTACTGTTAAGGCACATACAAGGATACAACTGTTCTGTTGCAGGGGGGAACAAAGCTGAATTCTGTTGGCACATAAGCATAGACTGCTCTTTTGGAGGGAGCAAAGTTGAGTTATTGTTATGGCACAAACAAGAATGGGCTGTTCTTTTGGGGGGAGCAAAGGTGATTGACTGTTATGGAGCAAACAAGGGTACAAGTGTTCTGTTAAGGGGGGCAACAAAGCTGAGTTACTGTTATGGAATATGCCAGCATTGACTGTTCATTTGGGCTGAGCAAAGGTGAGTTACTGTTATGACACAAACAAGAATGGACTGTTCTTTTGGGGGGAGCAAAGGTGAGTTACTGTTATCACACAAACAAAGATATTTTGCTCTTGTAACTGTGGTAGTTTTGCATCCTGCTGTTGTTTGATCTGTGAGGGCTGTGAAGTCAGAAACTGCAATGTATATCATTACTTTCTAACTTCTCTCTTTAATGATTTTCCAGTACAAACATATGGTGCTAAACTGAGGGCATGCAGCGATCATCAGTACTTTTGAGAGGTATGACTGTGTGAATCTTTGATGCCTGAGATCAGCTGCTTAATAATGGACACATATAAATCAAATAAGTCTCTGCTGTCACATGTTACGGTAATGTTTGTACAAATCCCCCACCTTATATTTGCTTACTGTAACAAGTGATGCAATACATGGATATGTCATAATATTGTTAAACATTGCACTCCAGGTGCAGGATTTACTTTGTAAATGCAGGAAACACTTGCCCAAATGTCAACAAAACACACACCAGAGTAAATAAAACCCACCTAGGTGAGGGGCTACACTACCCACACTCCCAATGTGTGTGTGGGGCCTGCATCCCCCACTCCACAACCCCCCCAACTATATATACCAACTCTAGAATCATACTACAGTGGAAAAAAGGGTATGTTGGGCAAGTGTTTACTTGCCCTGGGAAAAAAAGTTACTGTTCAAGTATGTAATGTTTCATGATTTTTGTCTCATGAAAATGCAGTTCAGTTATCTGGGCTTTCAATGTTTCAAAAGGAATCCATATCTAGAATGTCGAGGACCACAGGAGCAAACAGCCAGACATGCCCCAATTCTGTACCAGTGTAGCACTTGTTCATGTCTGCATTGGTTGGGAAGTTCAATATTCAACATTTTTTGCACTAGTGGTCCTCAACATTCCCGTCTTATGATCTCCTGGTCTCACTGTTACCATATTCACAACTGTAGCCATTGCAAATACAATTAGAAACCTATGTGACAGATGCAGTTATGCCAATGTATATTTGTATACATTTTCTTACTCTGACAGTAACACTTGTGTTTCAAAAATCTGCTAAGTAAGTTGCTGGCATTCCAGTGATACACACATACAATGCACACAAACTGAGACACGCGTAGATTATTATTAGCATGTAATGCATCAGTATGGATGTGACCAATCCATTCTGGTGATATGTTATGCAGCAGCTTCTACTGCAGCCTGTGAAAAACACAGTCCCATCAGGTACCACAAACCTAGAGGAGCATATAAACAGAAGGAAATGCTGTAGTCCAGTCAACAGATAGCTATAAATGTTTTACCTGAAAATAGCAAAAGATCCCTAAAGTATCATATGAGCTACAGGTCAGACATGAATTTGCTACATGTACGGATGTACAGACTGAATGATGCTCTTGTGAATAAAAGGGTAAAATTGTTAGGACATAAAGGGAGATTAGGTGGTGAACTCAAGTATGCAACTCTTATTAAACACCTGAAAAACGTTGTAGAATAGATGTCATAGATTCAAATGCATACTGGTATTGTGAAAATGATCAGGAGCACTAAAACATTGCTGGTGGCCTTGTGAACAGGTTGGGAGAAAATGGAATGTCACAAAAGAATAGTTCTAAATCTTCTACAGTGATATACCACTGTGAGTGAATTGCTGCTTCGTGAGATTCATAGAAAATACTGATAGTGATGTTAAAGAAACGGGCAGAAGTATTTAGGATGGCTGTAATGGCCCCCAAGAGATTATGACTGATGCAAGAATAAACCATTCATTTTTCAAATATAAATATGGCAACTTGTCTTCAATAGCTTTTATTGTCACTACAAGCTGTCTATAAATAAAAAAATGATAGTCCACTTAAAATATAATGTGAACTGAAGACAGCTAAGATGTTAATAAGTATACAGTGTGATTCTGCTATTGTTTTTCCTGTAATTTATTTATTTTTCTTCATGTCTTTAACCCCAGGTATGCGAATACTCCAATCCAATATGAAGAAAGTTATAAAAAGAAAACCTTTGTAATGTTATGATGTAGTACTTTTGAAAAGTGTCATGTTTATTAAATAAAAACAATGAGGAAAAAAAAACAACCATACAACTCATGCTGACAAAATGGTGTACTGGAATGGTACAGTATACAACCTAGAAGTCTATCTCAGTCTATGTATCTGAGCAAAAACAAAAGTTAACAAGAAGCAGAACGCAGTACAAATTTTATAGATGTGACGCCCATGCATTGGCCCAGTAATCAAGGAGCCTCAATCCTCACCACTAGCACCAGTGAGGGGCATGCACATTGGGAAGGATAACAAGTACAGACACAGTAAAGTACAATTTCCCTTAAGAGCACACAGAGAGCACAGTCAGTCTGGGGCTGGTTTCTCCCTTTCTCTCTAGATCCCCAATAAGACTCCCCACTGGCACAGCTATAGGGTTCAGATCTCAGCTGAGTAGTCAAGCCAAAACCTCCAGTACCCTATCTGTCCAACCAGTGCTTCGTGTCCCTGCCCAAGTAGCTGACACACACACACACACACACACACACACACACACACACACACACACACACACACACACACACACACTTTCAAATTTGGTTTATATGGAAACACACAGACACTCCTGGGGAAGGCTGGCACAGGTTCTTCAGCTATGCCCCCTCCTGCCAGGCTATAAGATAGTAATGACTGCCACCAACTACTCTTATCAGCTACTAATAAGGCCCTTCCCAAAGCGGTGACCAATTTCACTGTGTAATATTACTGTTATCCAAATAGTGTGACCCATGGCTAAAGCTACTGGAGTGGCTTGGACAGTATCACTGAATACATGCAATGTACACTAAGAGCTTAAATTATCTCTACACAAAACAGACACAGTTGAAAGGTTTAAAAATATTTAATAATAAATAATAAAAACACAAGACAATACTTATTACTTCAACACAATGATGTTACAGAGTTCAGAGATCACATGAAAATGTTTTAAAATAATACTGTAGAATAGTCTGACATAAATATAGAAAACCTCTAGACTAATCTGGCTATTTCTAGCTATCTCTAAGAAAAATCACTGTTCTAAATAAATATCTTCCTTAAAAACCAAAGGCAGAGTGCTAGTGAGCTGATGTGCTCAGGTTCAACTGCATATTAAAACTTCAAAAGAGACCACAGCTCTGTCTCTTGTGAGTCAGGCAGAAATTAGAACTGATCAATTAAGGACTCGTACATAAGATAGAAGAGGTCACTTAAGGTTAATCATTTGTGAGCTGAGGGGGTGGAGCTAGGAACTAAACCTTCTAGTTAAGGGGTAAAATAAAACATTTCAGAGCTTTATTAGAAAGGCTCACCCAGACTCTGCTACACTTTCCTGTGAAGGAAAGGTTAGTTTGCTTTTTATTTGTTGTATTTTGTATTACTTTATTGACTTTTTATATTTTGAATACTGTGATTTGTTTTCTTTACCTTGTGTTTTACTTGTATTCTGCTTTTAATTGCATATTAAAACTTGAAAAGAGGCCACAGCTCTGTCTCTTGTGAGTCAAGCAGAAATTTTATCTCCACCCTCCCACCCATTTACCATTGTGTTCTTAAATACCACTATTTTTCTAGTTGCCTGCCTCTTATTTTAATTTGACCATATATCTCATTTCCTCTCTGCTTTCACTGGCTTGTGTAAGCACAAAATTATCATTTTGTGAAATCACTCCCCTTCAACTATTTAAATTTATTGGCCATCCTACTGTATTCCATAGTACCAGAATACGAAAGTGACCACCCCCTTTCAATCTATCTTGCTTGCTAACTTTTTAGACAGGTAAAACTTAAGTTACCTACTTTCACATCTAACTTATCTAGTGCACACTGCAGTGTTTAGGATAACCCAGTTTTTTTATCTTACCTTTAAGCATCCCTGTGACTAGCACTTGCTCTAATACCTGCTGGATAGCACTAGGAAGCCTTAAACTGATACAAGCACTCAAATCTCCTTGTTCAAAAGGAGAAATTAATTGTAGGCACTAAACAGCCAATAATTGCAAAGTATCTTGCTAAGGCAAGGGAAAACAGCTCCTGTACTTTACAAAAAAAGCACCAAACCAGGCATGTCCAAGGGTCAGCTTCCGGTGATTTCTCCTGTCCACCTGGTGTATCTGGGCATACTGGGGCAATGCAGAAAGTGCCTAATGTACACAGACAACCATCTTCTCCTACCACCCAACACTACAACCTGTGAGAGATGCACTTACATAGCCAAGCTGGAAGCAAAGCTCTCTCCAACCAAGATTTTGATAGACAGTCAAGAGGAGAAGGTTTACACCCACACTACACCTCAAGCAACACATAGCCCTTCTAAACCCACACCACCAACACCCACACATAGAATATTAAATCCACATATGCAAAGGCCCTTAACTGTAACCTGCCCAAGCAACAAAGACCTCCGAAGCTGAAACGCAAACACCAATCACAACCAAAGTGTCACATATCTCACAACACCAGTGTGCCACCCAGCAACAGCCCCTAAGGCAAGGCAACGTACCTAACACTTTAGTCATAGGTGACTCTATAGTCAGGCACATTGATGTCCCACTCACCAGGCTGAACAAGGAGAAAATTACAGTCAACTGCCTGTTGGGTGCCAGGATCCACCACATAACGCATGCACTCAAGTCACTCCACAACAAGTACAAATATGACTCTGTCATTGTCCATGTTGGAGTGAATGACTAGAGATGTACCTCCCTGGACTACATGAAAAGAGACATGGAAGAGCTCTCAGATCATGTGGCCCAGGCAGGTATGACCCTAGCCCTGAGTAGCATCATGCCTTCGCCCAGAATGATACCACAATATAAGGACAAAATGATTGACTTCAACAATTGGCTAAGCTTTTGGTGTCATTCAAAGGGGACCCAGTATATGTCTGCCTGGGACAACATGATCAACAGACCACGATGCTTTGCCAGAGATGGTCTGCAAGTGTTGCCCCTGGGATTCAGATTACTCGCTAAGGCATTTGCCACCCCTGTAGTGCCTTTTTTAGGCAAAGTTCAAAAGACAAAACCACCACCATAACAGGTACAAGCATGCAAAATCTGAAGGTAATGCTACTCAATGCTAGAAGTCTAAACCTCAAAATGCACTCTCTCGAGGCACTCCTAAAAATGGAAAACATTGATATCTGTGCAGTAACTGAGACCTGGTTCAAGGCTCCAGAGAGAACCCCTGCAATACCAGGCTACAACTCTTACCAACACCTTTGCCCCACAGTTCTTGGAATTCATAAATTCCAATGCCCTGGATCAACTAATCCATAGTCCTACCAGGGGTTCCAATATCCTAGACCTTGTCATTACCAACATGGGAAATTGATGCTGCACACCTATGGTCACCCCCTTGTTGGTCAGATCTGACCATAAGCTAATCACCCTTAACATCCACATCCCACCCCCACCCCCCAGAAAGGAAACCTCCATAAAAAATTCTCCAAAGCCAACTTCATGCTACTCAAGGTAGAAGTGACAAACTTCATGACATCCATGCAGACAGGAACTGAAAGTTTGACTGCTGAATCCTACACTAAGGCACTGTACAAGCACATCCATTCATGCATGAATCATGCCATCCCAAACAGAACCAAGATGCCCTCCTCCAAAAGAAGGAAGCCAATCTGGTAGCCCCGTGCCATAAACAAACTTTACAACAAAAGGAAGAAACTGTCGCAGAAAAGAGGAAAATCCCAGGATGCAAAAAACTCCCTTACCAGCCTCAGTAAGAAGCTGAGATCCCTCATTAAATCCTCCAAAGCTAGTTACAAAAATAAAAATCCCAAAGATTCCAAAGACAACCACAAGGCATTCTATAACTATTTCAAGAATTTAAATGGCAATGCTCAGATCTGCTCTGAGCTACAACAGAATAACATTAAATATATTGAACCCAAGGATATTGCCAATATCCTGGCAGATCAATTCAGTGCCAACTTCACCCCCCTCTCATCCCCTAAATGGCCCATCTCAATACAGGAAGATTGCCAAATTCCGGTAATAAAAGCCACAAAGCTAAAAATACAGCATCCATGGGACCAGATGACATCCCAGGCTGTGTACTACATGAACTACAAAATGAACTGGCACCTCACCTAAGTGTCATGTTTAATCATAGCCTCACCTCAGGCTTCCTGCCCACTGAGTGGCGAACAGCTGCAGTTATCCCACTCCACAAGGGTGGATCCTCCTTGGATCCTGGGAACTGCCACCCCATCAGTCTGATGAGCCTGATCTGCAAGGCCATGGAATGTATTATCATGAACTTATAAACAAAGACATTGGCAACCTTCAAACACTGGACCCCACCAAGTTTGGGTTCATGAAGGGCCAACCTTGTCTCCTAAACCTGATTGCCTTCTTCAAATCAGTCTCCAGAGCCATGGATGAGGGTAAGGCAGTCCACACAGCCTATCTGGACCTCACCAAGGCCTTCAACACCATCCCCCACTCTGGAATCATAGATAGATGTACTAAGCTGGGCATTAATCTCTACATCACTCGATGGGTTGCCAACTGGCTTACTGACAGAACCCACACTGTAAAACCAGCTGACTCCAAATCCAACTCCAGACAAGTGACAAGTGGAGTACCTCAGGGTTCAGTCCTGGGACCGCTCTTGTTTGGCATCTACTTCTCTGAAGTACAAGCCAACACTAAGGGACTCTGGCTAACATTGTTCACAGATGACTGCAAACTGGAAGCCATTATTGAATCCCCAAATGATGTGGATAGTCTACAAAAGGGCCTTACAGAAACAGATGCTTGGTGCCAGAGCCATGGGCTCAAGCTCAATGCCAAGAAATGTATAGTTATCCCCTTTGGGAAAAAATATGTACTCATGAATTACCACATAGGTGGCAGTACACTAAACACCAAAAATGTGATAAGAGACTTAGGGACACAGGTGGACAGTGGTCTCACCTTCGATAACCACATCACCACAACAGTCAGGAAATCCCTCTATGTGGCACACCTCATCACTAAGGGCTTTTCATCCAGAAAAAAAGAGGTCATTGTCCCACTGTACTCATCCTGTATTAGACCCATTATAGAATACAATGCCCTGTTTGGTATGTACCTCTCAAGACATCTGCAACAACTGGAAAGGCCACAGAAATATCTCACTAAAAGAATCACAGGCCTAAAGCAGATGCCCTATGCTGACCACCTTAAAAAACTCCAGCTATACTCTGTCGCATATTGTCTGCTCAGAGGTGATCTCTGCTTGACATACAAGGTCATGTCAAACCCAGAGGTGCTGGACATGCTACACTTAAAGAAATCCCAATCCCTCAGAGCCACACGCTCCAGGGATCTAAACCTTGTCATCACAATAAACAAAACATGCTGGAGGGATAGGTTCCTGACCCAGAGACTCCCCAGACTCTGTAATAGACTGCCCATACATGTCAAGCAGAGCGCCTCTTTGGCCCTCTTCAAAAAGAACCTTGATGATTGGATGGGAGAAAGGAAATTCACCCCAGGGATCACGTCAGTCACCCTGCTAGACAGGGGTCCAGGGAAGTAAATAGTGTGGGAAGATATAACCAGGGAATTGTTATGGCTAGGCTTGTATAGGCCCTAGGGCCGATAGCCTAGTATCAACCTATGAACCTATGAACCTATAAATCCAAAATGCTCTATCCTTCTCTCTGGGAAAGTCTTAAATTGATAACATTGTACTGTTGAGTCATTTCAGAGGACATCATTCTAAACAGTTCTGATTTAGTTTCCCAGGCTAACAGAAACTCAAAATTTACATTTCTTTTTGTAATCTGCACCTGCAGGAAGCCACAGCAATAAAAGATATTTTACATATAAAATCTAGTAATTAACTCCTGTCCTAAGACAATAGAAATAATTTCTTAGTCCAGACATTCTGTCTCCAAGCTTGAGATCAGTCATACAATGCTTGTCTTATCAGCTTTCTTCCAGCAGAGTGCACTGTGGTTACATTTTTGAAGCTCAGTACAACATATAGTTTAATCATAACATATAGCTCTCTTTACATTTGTAAAATAGCTTGTGGATTACATTAATATTTATAAGTGACATAGAATTATTTACAGAATTCTGTCTAGCTAGGCTGGCAGCCTTTACAGATGTTTTAAAATACTGTTATAAAGTTTAATTAAAACAAAAATGGAAAAGAAAAAGACAGAAAGGAAGTGAAGGAAGCACATGAGAACTAAATGAATAAGGTATTGTCAATACACTTTGCACTGCGCTAAACAAACAATGTCCCAAGATAGGAGGTAAGCTTATTGGGAATTAATCAAGGAGATTAGTCAGCACCCTGTGTGTACTGTAAGAGATAGAGCAAAGCTAAGTACCCGTAGGGCTAATTAACCTCCAGAAAATATGCTCTTTGAGTAGAACAATGTGTTAACTCGTATTTTATAGAATCATCAACGTGACTTGTCAACGCTTTTTGTGCAATTAACGGTACTTACATATTATCGCAATCAGATCTGTCAACTTTACAGTGGCTGCTTCACGATAGTTTATTGTGTCAACAAATGTAGTCAAAGTGCATTGGCTAGTGTGTGCGTGTCCCAGAAATATGTGTTGCCTTTAGTTTTATTTAAAAATAAATTATTTTGGTCCCCTGCACAGATGCATCACTGCTGTTATCGCAACCACTACTGTTATTTCAGGACCAGGTGCTGCACGCTTGTTTCTCGTGTCAAAAAAAAAAAAAGTTGCCAAACTGCATTCAAATGTGTTTGTGTCCTGCTAGTGTGTCCTACTTGTATATTATGTAAAAAGCATAGAAGAAAGAAGATGTGTCATTGAACAGAACCAGGGAATAAGCTGTCAACATTAACAGAGCAGTGAAGAAGAAATGGCCATGACCCTGTCTCCTTCACAATGCATCTGTACTACACGCAAAACAGGACGAGGAATGTGATGCTTGCTCCTGCTTTTGGTGCATGACCACTGTACTCCGACAGAAGTGTACAACTCACAACTAAAGATGACATTGTCCTTGCCAAATATAATCTCATTAACTGTGGTCTGCTTGTTTTAATACTGTCTTGTTCCTTTTTTATATCCAATTTATATTTAATGGGCTCTCATTTTTTAATTATTGTTGAATCTTATCGAACTTCAACTGTACAAATACTGGCGTTTATTGTAATGTGACTCTCTTTCTCTTGTAAAAATTGCCTACACAATCCAGAGTCCTTTGATGAGTGTGCTTAGCTAGTTAAAAAATGCAAAACAAACTTTATTTTTGTCTGTTTTATTAAGAAGCAGAGAACGTGTGCTTCAGCGTGTCCAAATAATAGCTAACAAAGATGTGGACATTCCCTTTTTCACTGATTTTAAAGATGAAACAGACCTCTCAACCTCCTAGTACAAGAAATCTGGACAAAGCCACAAATAATGATGGGACAAAGGCCCAAAAGAGACATATTTAATATATTGATCTTATAAACTTAGAATATAGCTAAAATAACTTGTTTTGCATTAACATGCATTTCCTGAATGATATGAAGTCTGCAACTTAAATGTATACCATTATTTAGTGACTTCAGTCCTCAATGATTTGCCAGAAAACCTCAAATTTTATGACGAACAGACCATAAATATGAGGCAAAAAAATCTGCTCATTCTTTAAACCTCTGGAGAGAGTTGAAAGGTATGAAATGGAGGTTATCAAATTTACATTTAGATTGCAGCACATTTGATTTAAAAGTAGTTTATGTCCTTAAAGAAGTCAGGATAAGACAAGTCCAAAGTCTATAAAACTAATACTACTGTTGCATTGTACATTTCCAAAAATTAATGAAAATATATCTTAACCAGTTGTTTACTAACAAGAAACAGAAGAAAAAAAGAGAAGATTTTAGAAAGACATTCTTTTTTAAGTTTATTGTGCATTCATGTTTTTTGTTAAGTATATTGTGAATTATGTAAGGTTACTACAAACCTCGTCCTTAAGAATATCAAATGCCTGTTGTTCAAGAAAGTCAGATTTAATATAACACTTGGCCAATTTTAAATCAGACCCGTTTATACAACCTGAATCTGTCAACCTAAATCTGCATAATTCCTAATAGGCCTGGCAAAAATACATGTAGGTGTTTATCTACCTATCTTTCCTGGGAATTTATGATCAAGTGTTCTATAATATATTATTCAGAATATATTCTTCTATAGGTTAATTGAAACATAAAGATTTATGTATATTTGCAACTTTGTTTATAACTGTATTTTAACTAAAAAGAATAAACCCCAGTATTTCTATTCTAATTTTTGTTTCCCATGATTTTTCATTAATTAACACTGATGGGATTCTTGTTCTGCCTCGTCCCTCCTTATTTTGCTTGTGCAATGTTATTAGAGTTTACTTGTGTCTCCATAACTTTATAAGTGGAACTCTAACTGCTGAACTATATGTTTTATACATCATATGAAACTATAACAATCTTTACCAAATGTGTCAGAAGAATTAAATATTGGTCAACTGTTTTAAAATCAACTGCTTGTAGTATTTATACTTTATGGAAATAACATACTCTGTATATTGATCACTGATAATACGTTCAACTGTTAAATCCATTTATATACATTTTTTTTGCTTAGGTCAGACAGGGTGGTAACTACACAGTACTGTTGTATGTGTCACATGTCTGTAAGTGCACAGCCTGTGCAGTCCTATGGCACTTCCTAAGTTACAGTATCACTGTACAACACTGCAGACTGTAATATAGACCAGAGATTTCTGTTTCCAATGTACCATAATTGCAGTTCACTATATGCAATCCCTCGGTTCTCACAGAGTCAAGTTCATACTGATGCATTTTATTTATTTAGTTATTCATTTATTTATTTTAGTCTCATTTTATGTAGCACATTTATGGTGTAAGGTACAAAGACTATTCTGATGGTATTGTTATCTCAAAATGTTTATGAATTGCACCTTTCTGGCACATTAACACTTGCAAATAGAATTTAAGTTGTATGAACAGCAGTTACCATGGCATTCTTAGCTGCAGTGTCACTAAGCACATGATTGATAATAGAAATAACATCTGCTTGTGCTTTATGACTACAAATGAGATACATGTGTATGAAGTCTATAAAAAGCATATGCACTGCAGGTAACATTCTCTTCTCACACATTTCAGATGTGTAGCAGCTTGTGTGGTACTCTCTGAATTTGTGTCAAGATGTTAAAGCAGCTAAGATTTATTGCTTTAAATTATGTGGTGTGTCTTTCCACACATTTTGAAGTAAGCTTTGTAGATTTTTCCCTCCTTTACATCTGGTGTTTAGATTGCTTTGATGCATGGTTCTTCCGCTACATGAACATATCAATTGATTCCTTATAATTGTTTTTCTATTTCAACAGTGATGTGATATCTGTCTGGGAGAGTATTCATATTCCAAAATAACGGAATGGAGATCCTTTCGCTTTTATCAGATAGATAGGGTTACCATGATAGGGTTTAAATGTGCATGCCCTGGGCTGGATTGCATAACTCATGTAATGCATTTGATAGCATATTCAGCTGGAGTATAGCAGGGGAGTGCAACTATACCTCCATGATACACACCGGGTTTATCCCATTTGTTTCATATGCATTTTACAAATGGCATCCTTTAAATCCTCCTCAACGCATTTAACTTCCTGTACCAGTGCCAAGCTATATGTCCTTCTAGAAAAATAGACAGCAACAGTAATGTGACACTTTCTTCACTACAGTGTAACGTTTCTGTCCACTTGGGTTCACTTCACACTTTAAAGATACCTCCAAAAACTTCAGTATTAAAAGACTACTCATAATACATTCTGAAATATGATAAACAAAGAATATTTAATCCTTCTTCAAACTACAGAAAATATTTACCCTGGGATTCAATAAACTCCATGCAGGAATAGTGCTATTCCTGCACGGAGTGGTTCATGCCTGTATAGCCACAGCAGCACACCTTGCATATTCATGAAGGTGCACTGCTGTTTAGGCTAAATGGACACAAACCATGAATGAGTTTAGGGGATGTGTTTAAGTAGTGCACTGATGACGAACATGGCCCTGGCACTCAGAAAATGCCATACAGCACTTTCTAAACACAATCTGGCATAATATTAGAGAATTTCTCTAATATTATGCCAGTATTTCAGTGTCCAAGGACACTGAAATTAAATAAATGATAATTTCAGTGTCCACACTGAAATACATACGACAGCAGGAAAGCAATGCAGGGGGTATGTGACAGGTTTTGTCACACACCCCCTGCATTGTAAAAGTGCCATATGACACCTCACAACCTGCTAAAGCAAGAAATGTGGACAAAGGCACAAATAATGGGGGGATAAGTGATGCATCTTAAATATTGCCCTCACAAGCTTCGAAAGTTGATAGAAAACAGGTCATGCATTAGCAGAAATGTCCGAAGGATAGAAGTTTGAAAGTCAAATGTATGCCATTATTCCCTGACAGCAGTCCATGTGGACAAAGGCAAAAATAATGGGGGGACAAAGCACTAAAAATAGGGACACTAATAAAATATTGCCCTCACAAACTTAGAAAGTTGATAGAAAACAGGATATGCATTAGCATGAATTTCTGAAGGATAGAAGCTTGAAAGTCAAATGTATGCCATTATTTCCTGACTGCAGTCCTGAATGACTTGTTAGAAAACCACAATACTCACTATATAACATAATAATATAATAAAAATATAATATTTTGTTTTACATGCAAAGGAATATTTAAGCATAGCTAAGTGAGTGTGCATGTTATGTCCAACAGCTAAGCATTACTTAAACATCCCATAGGAGATAAATAGAAATATACAGTATACACCAGAAAGGCTCATCCAGACTCTGCTACACTTTGCTGTGAAGGAAAGGTTAGTTTGCTGTTATTTTTTTGTATTACTGTATTGCCTTTCTATATTTTGAATACTGTAGTTTGTTTTCTTTACTTTGTGTTTTCCTTGCATTCTGTTTTAACAGCATATTAAAACTTCAAAAGAGACCACAGCTCTCTCTGTTCTGAGTCAGGCAGAATTTTTTCCCGCCCTCCCACCCATTTAAGTTGTCTTGTTAAATACCACTGTCTTTCTAGTTGCCTGCCTCTTATGTTAATCTGACCATATATCTCATTTCTCTCTACTTTCACTGGCTTATGTGAGTAATCACAAAATCATCATTTTGAAATCCCACCCTTCAATTATTTAAATTTATTGGCCATCCTACAGTATTTCATAGTACCAAAATATAAAAGTGACCACCCCTTTCAATCCATCTTGCTGTTTTAAAAATAGTAACTCTCCACTAAACCTTAACTTTTAAACAGGTAAAACTCAAGTTACCTACTTTCACATCTAACTTCTCTAGTGCACACTGCAGTGCATTCTTTTCAATCTTACCTTTAAGCATCCCTGTGACTAGCACTTTCTCTAATACCTGCTGGAAAGCACTAGGAAGCCTTAAACTCATACAAACACTGAACTCTCCTTGTTAACAAGGAGAAATTAATAGTAGGCACTA
The DNA here is from genome assembly GCF_019279795.1 of Protopterus annectens. Lineage (NCBI taxonomy): Eukaryota > Metazoa > Chordata > Ceratodontiformes > Protopteridae > Protopterus > Protopterus annectens. The sequence continues at coordinate 570,372,820 of NC_056726.1, forward strand.
AACAGCCTATAATTGCAAAGTATCTTGCTAAGTAAACAGCTCCTATACTTTACAAAGAAAAAAAAAGCCCCAAACCAAGCATGTCCAAGGGTCAGCTTCCAGTGATTTCTCCTGTCCACCTGGTGAATCTGGGCATACTGGGGCAATGCAGCAATTGCCTCATGTACACAGACAACCCTCTCCTCCTACCACCCAACACTACAACCTGTGAGAGATGCACTTACATAGCCAAAATGGAAGCAAAGCTCTCTCCACCCAAGATTGTGCAAAACAGTCAAGAGGAGAAGGTTAACACCCACACTACATCTCAAGCAACACATAGCCCTTCTAAACCCGCACCACCAACACCCACATATAGCAACACTAAATCCACATATGCAGAGGCCCTTAACTGTAACCTGCCCAAGCAACAAAGACCTCTGAAGCTGAAATGCAAACAAACACCAATCACAACCAACGTGTCACATAGTTCACAACACCAGTGTGCCACCCAGCAACAGCCCCTAAGGCAAGACAATGTACCTAACACTTTAGTCATAGGTGACTCTATAGTCCGGCACACTGATGTCCCTCTCACCAGGTTGAATAAGGAGAAAATTACAGTCAGCTGCCTGTCGGGTGCCAGGATCCGCCACATAACGCATGCACTCAAGTCACTCCACAACAAGTACAAATATGACTCTGTCATTGTCCATGTTGGAGTGAATGACTTGAGACGTACCTCCCTGGACTACATGAAAAGAGACATGGAAGAGCTCTCGGATCATGTGGCCCAGGCAGGTATGACACTAGCCCTGAGTAGCATCCTGCCTTCGCCCAGAATGATACCACAATATAAGGATAAAATGATTGACTTCAACAATTGGCTAAGCTTATGGTGTCATTCAAAGGGGATCCAGTATCTGTCTGCCTGGGATGACATGATTGACAGACCACGATGCTTTGCCAGAGATGGTCTGCGCCTTTCGCCCCTGGGATTCAGGTTACTGGCTAAGGCTCTTGCCACCCCTATAGTGCCTTTTTTAGGCAAACTTCAAAGGACAAAACCACCACCATAACAGGTACATGCAAAATCTGAAGGTAATGCTACTCAATGCTAGAAGTCTAAACCTCAAAATGCACTCTCTCGAGGCACTCCTAAAAATGGAGAACATCGATATCTGTGCAGTAACTGAGACCTGGTTCAAACCTCCAGAGAGCACCCCTGCAATACCAGGCTACAACTCTTACCACACTTTTCGGCCACCAAACCAGGACCGAAACAATAAAGGTGGAGGAGTGTCAATATTCACCAAGGATATTCACACCACCAGGCTAGTTGGCCAACACAATGTGTCTGAAATTCTCCAAGTGCAACTAACACTAGGTAAGACTGCAATCCAAATTGTAGCTTGCTACAGATCCCCCACCATACCCCAATATTCTCACTACACCTTTCTAAACATACTGGAAAATATTAAGATAGAACCAAACACCCTAATACTGGGTGATTTTAACTACCCTGCCATTAACTGGGAAAACTACTCATGTCCCAGCACCTTTGCACAACGGTTCTTGGAATTCATAAATTCCAATGCCTTGGATCAACTAATCCATAGTCCCACCAGGGGCTCCAATATCCTAGACCTGGTCATTACCAACATGGGAAATCAATGCTCCATACCTATGTTCACCCCCTCTTAGTCAGGTCTGACCATAAGCTAATCACCCTTAACATCCACATCCCACCCCCACCCCCCAGTAAAGAAACCACCATAAAAAACTTCTCCAAAGCCAACTTCATGCTACTCAAGTCAGAAGTGACAAACTTCATAACACCCATGCAGGCGGAACTGAAAGTTCAACTGCTGAATCCTACACTAAGACACTGTACGAGCACATCCACTCATGCATGAATCGTGCCATCCCAAATAGAACCAAAATGCTCTCATCCAAAAAGGAAGCCAATCTGGTGGTCCCCTGCCATAAACAAACTTTACAACAAAAGGAAGAAACTTTTGCAGAAAAGAGGAAAATCCCAGGATGCAAAAAACTCCCTTACTGGCCTCAGTAAGAAACTGAGATGCCTCATAAAATCCTCCAAAGCTAGTTATGAAAATAAAATTGCCAAAGATTCCAAAGACAACCACAAAGCATTCTATAACTATGTCAAGAATCTAAATGGCAATGCTCAGATCTGCACTGAGCTAAAACAGAATGGCATTAAATATACTGATCCAAAGGATATTGCCAATATCCTGGCAGATCGATTCAGTGCCAACTTCACCCCTCTCACCCCTAAATGGCCCATCTCAATACCGGAAGATTGCCAAATTCCAGTAATACGGCCACACAGGTACAAAACGCACTCTCTAAAGCCAAGAATACAGCATCCATGGGACCAGATGACATCCCGGGCTGTGTACTACATGAACTACAATATGAACTGGCACCTCACCTAAGTGTCATGTTTAATCATAGCCTCACCTCAGGTTTTGTGCCCACTGAGTGGCGCAGAGCTACAGTTATCCCAATCCACAAGGGGATCCACCTTGGATCCCGGAAACTACCGTCCCATCAGTCTGACAAGCCTTATCTGCAAGGCCATGGGCGTATTATCATGGAACTTATAAACAAAGACATTGGCAACCTTCAAACACTGAACCCCACCCAGTTTGGGTTTGTGAAGGGCGATCTTGTCTCCTGAACCTGATTGACTTCTTTGAATCAGTCTCCAGAGCCATGGACAAGGGTAAGGTGGTCCACACAGCCTATCTAGACCTTGCCAAGGCCTTTGACACTATCCCCACTCTGGAATCATAGATAAACTTACTAAGTTGGGCATTAATCCCTATGTCACCCAATGGGTTGCTAAATGGCTTACTGATAGAACCCACACTGTAAAAGTAGCCGACTCCAAATCCAGCTCCAGACAAGTGACAAGTGGAGTACCGCAGGGTTCAGTCCTGGGGCGCTCTTGTTTGGCATCTACTTCTCTGAAGTACAGGTCAACACTAAGGGACTCTGGCTAACAAAGTTTGCAGATGACTGCAAACTGGGAGCCATTATTGAATCCCCAAATGATGTGGATACTCTACAAAAGGGCCTTACAGAAACAGATGCTTGGTGCCAGAGCCATGGGCTCAAGCTCAATGCCAAGAAATGTATTGTTATCCCCTTTGGGAAAAACATGTATCCATGAATTACCATATAGGTGGCAGTACACTAAACACAGAAAGTGTGATAAGAGACTTAGGGACACAGGTGGACAGTGGTCTCACCTTCGATAACCACATCGCCACAACAGTCAGGAAATCCTTCTATGTGGCACACCTCATCACAAAGGGCTTTTCATCCAGAAAAAAGGAGGTCATTGTCCCACTGCACTCATCCCTCATTAGACCCATTATAGAATACAACGCCCCATTTGGTATGTACCTCTCAAGACATCTGCAACAACTGGAAAGGCCTCAGAAATACCTCACTAAAAGAATCACAGGCCTAAAGCAGATGCCCTACGCTGACCGCCTTAAAAAACTCCAGCTATACTCTGTCGCATATCGTCTACTCAGAGGCGATCTCTGCTTAACATACAAGAACATTTCAAACCCAGAGCTGTTGGACATGCTACACTTAAAGAAATCCCAATCCCTCAGAGCTACACGCTCCAGGGATCTAAACCTTGTCATCACAATAAACAAAACATGCTGGAGGGATAGGTTCCTGACCCAGAGACTCCCCAGACTCTGGAATAGATTGCCCATACATGTCAAGCAGAGTGCCTCTTTGGACCTCTTCAAGAGGAACCTTGACGATTGGATGGGAGAAAGGAAATTCGCCCCAGGGATCACGTCAGTCGCCCTGCTAGACAGGGGTCCAGGAAAGTAAATAATGTGGGAAGAAATAGCCAGGGAATTGTTATGGCTAGGCTTGTATAGGCCCTAGGGCTGATAGCCTAGTACCAACCTATGAACCTATGAACCTATGAACCTAAGAACTTCCTAAACCAAGATAGTGTAGTGGTTAGAGTCCTAGCTTTACATGCAGACATTCATGGTTTGAGTACCAAGACCGATAAGTTATTTTTATATGGGAAAGCAGAGTTAAAATATTTTTTTTTACTTAAAAGTATGTATTAACTGTTTTTTGTCAACCAGGGTAGTGTAGCTGGTGTAAAATGGAATTGTGAATGCATGTAACGTGAAATTACTCATGTATACACAAGTGTCCCATACAGTATAGTTACACCCCTTGTTAATGTAATGAAAGCACATAGAGGGATGTCATGTAAATTAAATCATATACACCTAGTAAATGAAGCCATTTTCCTGATATTTTTTTTAAATGAAAAGTGAGCAATGGTCAGCAATGCCCAGCTATGCTTAACAGGTTTAAGCATCGCTTAGACATGAATGCTAAGCAGCAGGTAGGTCAGCTAAGTAGATTTGCGCACTGTTAAGCAGTGCTCAGCAATTACCCCTTTAAGCACTGTTCAACCCAGCTTAGCATGTTTGTGCTTTGCTAAGCTGTGCTCAGCATTTTTGAAATGATCCAATGACGGCAAAGGGTGGGACTATGGCCTTATTTAAACCATGCAGGTGGGAATACAGCCATAACCTGTTTAGTTTGATCTCTGCAAGAACATGTCTGGTGTTGAAGATTGAGCATGCTTTCGGGCACATTGCTGGAGTATTCAGGAGTCCAAGGTCATGGCTGGACTCCTTGTCAAAACATGACAAGAGACTGCTGCAGGACCAATACCAGGGCTCACAGTACAAAATGGAGGCCTGGGACTGTCTTGCATGTGATCTCACCAGTGCTACCGGCATCCCCCAGAGTAGAGAGCAGGTACAGCACCACTAATCTGACCTAAAGCGGATGAAGGGGGTGGTCTTGGCCCAGTGGATCCAAGATGCACGGGCATGGAATTCTCCAGTAGTGAGTAAGTATTACTATCAAGTAGTTTGTAGCAAATGCTAGCCTGAGAATGTGATAGACAGGTATGCATAATGTTTGTTTCTGTCCCCTACAGCTGCATCAGAGAGGGCTATGAACATCAAAGCCTATGGTGACAGACTGCTGAGGCTGCACTGACAGGCTGTTGAGTAAAAATCTATCTTGCAGTATATTGTTCAAATAGCTAACAAGGAGTACATTGCTTACTGCTAGTAGGTTTACTGTTATTGTGTGAACTGAGTAAATAAAAATGTTTGACAGACTAATATTGATGTGCAATAAAACTACCTAAAAAACTGTTGTGTTTATTCTGGTATGTTGTTGTAGACATTTAGAATGTAGACAAATTCTACACAGCAAATGTGGCTGTGACAGCATACATTAACTGAGCTTCCTCTTTGAACCAGCTGTAAGAAAAACTGTAGATGTTGGAGCTGTAAAACAAGATATAACTGAAATGTGAAATATATACTGCACTAAGCTCTGAACCCTGAATAGTAATGTGTACATTTTCAAATTATGTTCCATCCAGCATTGCCTTGTGTTAAGCTATGCTTTCCAGATTGTAGTAATCCAAAGGATTAATACACAGTACAATAACTAGCTGGCATGCATGCATAACAGGATTACAAGGTCAGACTGTCTAAACAAGAGACTATTAAGAGGCAGGAACCAATGAAACTAGAAACAGCAGGTCCTCAGTAGCACAGTGTGATGAGAAATAGCTTAGTTGTTAATTTTGCATACACAGAAATGATTTGAATCCAGGGAGGGGTACTAAGATGTGTGCATATCTACACTCAAGGAATCTGGAATAAATGTAAAAACAGTCAGGTAGTGTTAACAAATATTTTCTCCACAGGTTGTACAGGTAAGGAAATGTTGGTAGTAGCTGTATGAAGGGTATACTAATAGATTGTGTACAACTGTTCAACTGTCCCACCACATGCAGCAAATGACAGCATGATAGGTACGTACAACATGCACTCTTCCTGATACACGTCTCTCAAGTGTCACGCTGTCCCGGCTAGAGGTCACTGCTGCCAATAGCCCTGGACACATATAGTAAATCAGTTGAAGTATGCCAGTAGCACAGTCAGATAACAGCACTTCAGGGTACCCCTCCTGTGCCAGATATGTAACCCTGACATGTATAATTCCACTATCGGCATGTACCCAGAGTTCTCACAGTTTGAGCCACACCATTTCAGGCTGACAGTTTGAGAGGTACGTTTGTACTACAGAAGCTATGGACTATAGGCAGACTATTGAGTAGTACTGTTGTGGAAAATAGAAGCATAAATAGTTGTTAATGGACTTTTTGTCTCTCCCCCCACCCCTCATCTGGATCAATACAATAATTCATATACTTTGGGTATGTTTTACTCCAAACCTAATGGGACTTGTGTTACATTATCATTCTTATATTTGATTGGTTGCATGTAAACATGCCTTGTTCAAATACCATTGTTGGTGGCTTGTTGCTGTCAATGTTATTGGCATGGTGTTACAATGCATACTGTTGTTCTATTTATGCATATGTTCACTTTGCTATGCAACTGTTTCAAATCTGTTTTATGGGGATAATTGGAACACCAATGCATGCTGTTATAACTAATCTGGAAATGTGTTGCTCATGACTAACCAATATAGTCTTTAAAACCTCAACACCATAGCATGTTTGGAAGGCATATCCTGGCAGATTCACCTGTCCCATGTCATCTGGCTGTGGCACCAGTACCCAGCACATCTGGAACCCAACCCGGACCTTCCTCATCTACTGGTCCTGCACCATGTTCGGGTGAAACTGCCTCAGCGGATGGAGCTCATCCCTCCCCCAGGAGTGGACACAGACAGGAGCCTGTCACCCACAGTCAGGTCTGGGGTTTGGTGCACAGCCCCATATGATTAGAGTTTGGTAGGCAGCTGTGCCAGATTGAGGGCTGCCTGGTGCACCTCAAGGGCCAGGCTCCCCCTCCTGTTCAGCCCCAAGGAGCAGTGGTGACTGCCCATGGGTGGGGACCTCAGTCCCACTGTATCCATTTGAGGGCTCATGGGCTTTGGATTCTGAACCACCCTTCTCATCAAAGGTGTTTACCCCTCATGTGTCATATACCTCCCATCTGCTGTCTTGTCTGTTTTCTCTGTCTGCAAATGCAACCTATCCCACCTAATCTACCTCCCCAAACATACCTACAGCCCTTCTCCAACATTCCACTCTCAACTTAAAAAAAAGGGCATCAGGCCCACAAAAAAAAAGCACTGCCCCATACAGAGCTCTACATTTCTCCCCCATGTACAGTGAAACTAATAAATCAACCCCCTGATTACTCTGCAAATGTCTGTTGCCAACACCCCTCCCTGTGAGGTGTGAGGCTGTAAATTCCAAATTCTATACATGTAATTCACAGTTGTTGCTGAAGAAATGTAGAGGTATGGTCCTTTCCTACATCCATCCTGCACATCCCTAGCTGCTTTTCATAATGTTCTACCCTCTGCTTGCCCCCATTTCACCACTTTTCCATCACCCTTTTTTCATTTCTTTAAAAAAAATTAGTGTGGGTGTAAGCGTTGCTAAGTGGTTTATTTAACTGTCTCTTAGCAATGCTCAGCACCATGCAAACCCACTTACAACTGCTTAAAAGTGCCTTAATTACTCTGTCTCCATCAGCCCTTGTTCTGCCCAGCAACAAACAAATCAGTTCTGGTAAGTCTCAAACCCAGGATGCTGTTCACGACAATCACAGCAATGTACCACTACACAATCTGAGCTGCGGGAATCTGTAATTCTTTTACAAACATATCATTCATTCTGGTCCTTTGATATTAATGAAAAAGTAATCACTTCCACCTCTTGAACTCAGGATCTTGTGCCCAACAATCACAGCAACATACTGCTACACCATCATCCAAGCTGTATAAGTCTGTAGTCTTTTTACAAACATATCATGCACAATAGTCATTCACTCTATATATATATATATATATATATATATATATATATATATATATTCCTATATACATATATATATATATACATACAGATAAGTTAAACAACAAAATTACCGCTAGTTCTCCCAAAGTATCCTGCTGCAAAACACGAAAAATACTCAAATTATACTGGAACAGTGATCAGGATACACCACGAGAAGTCCAATAATGTCAAAAAAATTCTTTTATTCCATAAAAATGCAGAGGATAGTTAAATCTAGAAAGTTCACACTGTCACTTGAAAATTCATAGGTAAATCTAAGAAAGTCTGTCGTCTCTTGTAGATAATCTACAAAATTATGTAATTCTTCCGTTGTCCCTTTCCATAGAAATATTACATCATCTACGAATCTCCTATAAATTACTATCTTGTTCATCCATTTACTATGGAACAGATGTTCTTGTTCCCAATGATATAGGACGAGATTTGCATAGGAGTTCGCACATGGTGTACCCATGGCGACTCCCCATGTTTGTAGGTAGTATTGACAGTTAAACAGAAATATGTTATTGTGAAGTACCATGTCTAAGAGTTGGCCAATTAGAATTTGTCTGTCACCAGAAAAATTACTTTCTTTCATCATTACTTCCCTAATGGCTTGGAGGCCAAATTCATTTGGAATACAAGTGAATAAATTACACACATCTAGTGTAACTAATTTTAAATCACTGATATCTGTTTGGATTAGTTCTATACTTTCAAAATCCCTCAATAGTTGTTGTGTGTCTTTCAAGATAGTAATTATTTTGTCAACAAGCGGTCTCAATACTTTTTCTATAAATATAGAAATATAATAGGTTACCCACTGTCTCCCTGCGACAATTGGTCTCATGGGTATGGGCTCAATTTCTTTGTGTACTTTAGGGAGACCTTTCAAGGTTGGAATTAATGGCTCTTCAACATGCAAGTAGTCATACATTTCTTTGCTGATTTGTCGGCACATCAAAAGATCATATACGTTGTCACTAACATTGTTTATTATTCTCATCACTTCATTCAGAGTAACTACCCTATATGTGTCATCATTCCTAAGCATATTTTCCACCATTTCATTATAACTAATTCTATCTAGTAAAACTACCCCACCCCCTTTATCAGCGGGTAGTATAACAATATCAGTGTTATTACGTAGCTTAACTAGAGAAATGTATTCAGCCTTGTTTAAATTAAAGAATCTGTTTTTAACATGTTTACTAGCATAAAATGCATAGATTTCTTTTTCACAAATTTTAACAAAGCTTTCTACGATAGATGGTAAAGGAGGGCAAAAAGTACTGTTGCGTTTAAATCTACAAATACTGCTTGTGGCATATTCATTGTTATCATTTTTAAAAAACAGTTTAATAGCTATTTTCCTTGCGAACAGCCTCAAGTCCGCAACAGTCTCTGATAATATACTTGTTTGTGAAGGCACATAATTAAGCCCTTTATTCAGAAGAGAAATGTCAGAAGTCGACAAATCATGCTTAGAAAAATTATAGACCAAAGTCAATTCCAGTTTCTTTTTTGTTTTGGTTGTTCGTACCGGTCTGTGGAAACCTTCCGTTTCCTTGGTCCTCTGCTCAAGGATCTCCCTCTGACCGCATTGTTTGTTCGAATGGGAAAAGGAACATCCATCGGTGTTTTAAAAGTAGAATTTGGTCGTCTAATGGCTCCCGTTCTCAAGGAGTCATCATGTTGATGAAGAGCTAGTTGGTTGGGTGGCGGTGTTTGGGCTTCAATACTCCCTGTTAAATGTTCAACATTAGAATGATTCAAATTATTCGTCGCATTAATAGATGTTGATTGTGGTGCCAAATTCAGGTCTATTACGTCATTCACTTCCGGTTCTGTATTGCATGTTGAAACAGTAGCAGTAGGAGTATTACGCATTGTATTTCCAGCGAGTCTCGGCCATACAAATATATTCCCTGTTTTTCCCCTTTTCCATCACCCTTTTTTCATTTCTTTAAAGAAAATTAGTGTGGGTGTAAGCGTTGCTAAGTGGTTTATTTAACTGTCTCTTAGCAATGCTCAGCACCATGCAAACCCACTTACAACTGCTTAAAAGTGCCTTAATTACTCTGTCTCCATCAGCCCTTGTTCTGCCCAGCAACAAACAAATCAGTTCTGGTAAGTCTCAAACCCAGGATGCTGTTCACGACAATCACAGCAATGTACCACTACACAATCTGAGCTGCGGGAATCTGTAATTCTTTTACAAACATATCATTCATTCTGGTCCTTTTATATTAATGAAAAAGTAATCACTTCCACCTCTTGAACTCAGGATCTTGTGCCCAACAATCACAGCAACATACTGCTACACCATCATCCAAGCTGTATAAGTCTGTAGTCTTTTTACAAACATATCATGCACAATAGTCATTCTCTCTCTCTCTCTATATATATATATATATATATATATATATATATATATATATATATATATATATATATATATATATATATATATATATATATATATATATATATAATATATATATATATATATATATATATATATATATATATTCCTATATACATATATATATATATATATATATATATATATATATATATACATACAGATAAACAACCTCTTTCTGCAACACATCTGCAAACAGCCTGACAATCTATGGGGATAAAGGGCAAACAATAGTGACATCTGTGAAATATGGCTGTCATACATGTAGAAGTCTGCTAG